>NC_083765.1:46844773-47089773 GCF_963514075.1 Conger conger | reverse complement strand
GCACTGGACTGAAAACTATTTGCTTTAATTCAGTCGATGGGACGCAGAAACTCACACGCGCCGTGCATTTGTGGGCACACAACCCCTGCATGCAGGAAAGGGGGGGGGGGGGGCAGGAGGCCGTGTCACAGAGATTCAAAGATCACTTGGTAATAATACAGTTTGATATTGAATGTGTCAGCCATGAAGACCACACGGTTATGATGAGAAATAACATTTAACCTTCCTCTCCTAGCTGACAGAGGCTGGAGTGGAGCTTTATTATCAACAGGGGCCATGTGATTTATTACTGCAGTTTCTAGCGCATTGTTTATTATCTGCAAGCTTTCAGCAGTCTCTCTGTGAAGGTAAAATACTGTGTTTCTATTGAAGCAAATGAACAGGAGGAGAGACAAATAGTGGTCGCATTAACAACTCCACACACTCAGCATTCTACACTCACGTTTTTCTTAGGGGAAACATTGCAAATGAGGTAACTGGGTTTGGGGGGATATTGGGCCAAGGTTTTTGCTCAGCCCATCCTTGTTTGTTAATAAGGCCTTTTTTTGTTTCTTCAGCTCCCTTTCTGTGCTGGTTTCATAATCCACAGGTGTCACTATTGACCCACACTGTTTCCTACAGATTCGCTAAAGTTCTGATCCGCTGTGCAATTGTGGATAAAACTGCTAACCCCTGTAAGCATGCAATACCTAAGCCACACTCCGCAATATCATACCCATCCGATGCAGCCAAAATGCCATCTTTCTTCAATATTCTCCTATAATTACCTCCATGTAATAACATAAAACAATTAGCATTGCATCTCAATCTGGCCTAATCTGTTTGCTGTCATCTTTCAGACATTAATTAAGTGCAAATACAGCACCTAGATGTACTGCACATTTTGTTATTAAAGCCCTGGATAGAAGATGGGAGCTAACAGACTGATTTGTCACTTGGAAGCAGGCTATTAACAGGTAATAGACCAGTGCTGCAAAGTGAGTGTGTGCCTCGACACCAAAACCACCTGAAAGGCAATTTGTAAGGCTCCAATTTCCCTAGTCATTGCCTTCGGTACATAGATGGCAGAGGAGTGTCCATGGCAGCAGGGAAATCTGTGCCTTTCAGCAGTGATCTGGGAAGAGCATGAGGATGGCATTACCAGCTATCTGATACATCAGAGAAATTGCTAAATGTGTGTTATTTTGTAACATTTTTAAACATTTCAAAAATTGCAGCCAGAGTTAAGCCAGACTAGAATGTGGTGACGACATTGCTTTCAACGACGACCTGTTTGTTTTTCCTTTATGATTTGCCTACAGTGTATAGTCATTTTTGAATATGTGTCATAAAAATGAGTCATATCAGAAAAAAAGACCATAGAGCACATGGGGTTTATCACACCGATACATATGCTTGACTTTTTTTGCTCATCTGCACAAAAACGCATGCTAAGAAAATGGTTTGAGATGATAAGAATATGAAGGAGACGGAGGCATGTACCAGCAATGCGGCACTGCCAAACGAAAGGCTGTGATATTAAACTTCCCAATGCCAAGAAAACTGTCATGGCTCATTTATTTGGCAGGGAGAGAAATGGGGGATCATATAGCTTTACTGCCAAAGTTTAAGGAACCAGCGCTGTGACGTTACTGTGTGTATAATCCAGGGGCTGTGTACTTGGACACAACCACCATGCTGTGAAGGTCCACTTGGAATCTTGTCAAGCCACAGTCTATAAAAGCACGCTATGCATTTTTCATACACTGACCTGCACATTCTAATGCTGGTGGAACAATCACTACTCGTAATTGAAAGCAATGGAGTCTTAGAACACCGAAGAAGAAAAAACATTCCAGAAAGATACTCTTCAAAAGGTTAATTAGCAGAGAGCTGCTTGATCAAGTCTGTCCTACACGTAAGGGGAGGAAATGAAGGGATGAGACACAATCCATGCAGTCAGCCTGCAACAGCCCCATTGGGCAGAGGACAACGAGGCACAGACAGTCACAAAAGGTTAATCACTTAGATCTTTCAAATGGCAAATACACTTTTATCGCACATTGCCCGGAGCTTTTAATGTTTCCACCGGCGTTTAGGTTCACGTAACGACTGCGTCGCAACGCGAACACTCGGGCGAAGCGGGAAGTAGGTCATGTGAAGAAGCAGGGATGTGCGTGGGCAGGGTAGGGATTACGCTCTGATCTTGACACGGATGGACTAGACACGGTACATCCACTCTGTCCGCATGTCCGCCACATCGGGGGAAAACTGAAAGCCCTTTTCAGTCAGCACACAAAATCTGATTTCATCCCACTGTGCCCAGGCTCACAAACATGCAAACAAAATGCATCCAATGAACAGGCTGGAGTTTTTCAATTCAAAACATGTGGAGCCTCAGTCTTTAACTGACAACCTTCCACCCACTGCTGAGAGGGAACGATAAAACCAACCAGCCTGCCACGTTGCCACTATCAACATGTCAATATCATAACTGAAATAATCTCACACGTGATTACGCAGCCAGGGATCGTTATGTTGGATACTGCAGTTGTTTCACATTATTTTTCACTTTCTCTGTTTGCATTGGTTATTTAATGTCATTCATTAATTTGGCAGTCCCTTTGGGAAAGGTGTTACTATATATGAAAGAATATATCAGCCATTTTTTCTTTCTTTCTTATTTTCCTCACAGTATGTACTTACTGTATACACATACCGTACCTTGATATTTCCTTTAATCACATGACCAAAATCAATTTCCTGCCAAATCTGAGAGAAGCTTTGGATGAGTAAATTGAGAAACGGTGACGCAGATTTTATTTTACATCCACAAACCTCTGGATTTACCATCCAGAAAAGCAGCGCATAGTCTGTGAAAAGAGTAGAAATCCAAAGATTTGAACCATCTGGCTGGGGTCCTAGAGAGCTTCAGGCAAAACATGGGCACTGAGTCGTAATCTCAAGTACAGAGGAAACACTGACTGGCCTGAAAGAGTTCACACACGCGAGCACACACATACACACACACACATCCATGTACACAAACACATGCACACCAGACACAGATACACACTCCCACACAAGCTCACGCATACAGACACATGCCAATACACAAACACATGCACACACACCAGACACACATACACGCACACACACATGTAAAAGTACATGCCTAACTAATTAGTTTGGCTCAGACCCATCAGGGCCACACCAATGCCTTCCACGTCCACAGCGCCCTTCCATTTCAATAATTTACCAAAGGCCATGGATCTTTTATGAATGAAGTCATCTGACCCTTAACCCAACTGGAATGCATTTCCCTGCACATATGCATCAGCTTCTGCCCTCACTCCGACTCCAGTTGAACTTCTGTTTCTAGATCACCTATTATCATCCTCCGCCCGGTGTCATCTTTCATCATGAGCAGGTGACACAAGCTGTGCTGGATCCCATAATGCCGCTCGTCTGTTCTACCCACCACTTCACCACTCATTAGCTGCTGTGAGTAATTAACTGTGTCGTCACATCTTAAGAACACAGCCTTGATTGGGAGCTTTATTATTTGAGAGTAGGCTTTCAGAAATACACAATAAAGAGTGTGTAAACAGGATGTACCTAGATGCAAGTTAAACTGATATACAGTACCAGTATTCAAAAGGTTTGGACACAGCTTGCCTTTTCCTGGCTTTTTTGATGAATCTTTTTTTTGTTTTGTAATTATGGCGTTTTGATGGGTTTTTTGCATTAATTCCTTTTTTCACAGTTCAATTTTCACTCACTATGGTAGCAGGATATACCGCTTGAAAGCGTTAAAACTCACAGCTCTATCTCTATAATCTATTTTAAGATGCCATTGCTTTAGCAACTGCAGTTCCTTATTTTGTAACATGTGGGCGGCAAAACAAGAGTAGGGGGGACCTCATCTTCTCTGCATTTTGGAAATCGACAGACTGTACAAATCAAGGTAATGTCAGTATCCTTTTCACGGCAAGGGTCCAGTGAAGCAAATGTATAATAGCTTCTAATTCTAAAAATCCACAATTATCTGTATCCACTCAAATACAGACAATATTCCACTTCTGCTATGTTTCAGCTTCTGTAACTTTGTTTTAGTAATACTTAAAGAAATTTTGGACAATAAACCCAAAACGGTTAACTTACCTTTCAGATGAGACCAGGATTATGCGTGTAGTCAAAAGGGTTCAATAGTAACAATTTTATCTTGGGTCTATCATTTTCAAGCTTGTGTTAAAAAATAGGTTGATCCTTTAAGGGTTAACATAATATCAAATAAAATAGTCATGTTTTGTATTTGCAGGCATATCCATTGCATACCATAACTTCCTGATGTCTGTGACCTATCAACATCACCAGAGTCTGGCTATCTTATCTTCAGGTTGTCCTACAAGCGATACTATAACTCTTTGCATTTGAATGGATCTCTATGGGAATTGGGCGGTGGGAATAGATTCAGCCGTAAATTATGCTGATTCAGTTTGGGACACATTTGTTGGCTAAATGGCTTTAAGTCATCAAAGGTTTGAGGTATCAAACCAGCCTGCTACTAGATATACAGACACTTCAATGGTTGTTTCCCCTGAATAATTATTCCATTCAGTTCAACAGGAGAATTAGTCAGGAGAAATGTCCCTTGTAGTATCTACAGCATATCTGGCAGCAGGATGATGGTTTACCATGGACTATTGATGACATGAAGCCTTTTAGTCAATAAATGTATTCTGTACCATTTTGGTGTAATTTACAGCTGAATAGTCCCGTCCCCAGTTCCCATAGAGATCCATTCAAATGCACAAAATATATGTTTGTATCACTTGTATGACAACCTGAAAATATGATATCCAGATCTGGTGATGTTGATAGGTCACAGACTTCAGGAAGTCATGGCAAGCAAGCAATATGCAACCAAATACAAAACATGACTATTTTATTTGACATAATATTAATTTGTCTTGAAAATGCACTGAAATGCAGGGCTATGTATAAATAGTACTGTAATAACTACATGGTGAAACCAATATGTACAAAAATGCAGTTTAATAAAAGCTGAGAATCTGCACTTTGACCACACATGAATTGTTTGATTACAAACAGAGAAAATACAATATTAATAGGAAAAAGCAGAAAAGGTAAGGTGTGCCTAAACATTTGACTGGTACTGTTCATTGAAAATATTAAAGGATATTTTTTCATCAAAATGTGAAGCCATTGATTAGCATGATTTCTGAATAAATTAGGATTACTTCACAATTTATTTTTCCAATCTCGCTCTTTCCAAATAGCAGAAACACGATCTAGGAAAACAAGAAACAGCATAATTATACAATGAGTTGTCTCCTTCACGTCCTATCTTCATTCCCTATAAGATGCAGGCATGACATCACTTCCATAGCAACGTGGCCTAGCAACCACTATCCCTTGCCATTGGAAGAAATGGGAACGGCAGTTTACATACAGAGAAATGAGGAGAAATGAATCTGAATGAAAGTTGAGTGTAATTTATAGATTGAGCCTGTTGCATTCCAAGTTAACTTATATAACTGATATAACTTCGACAGAGGCTGTAAAACATGGCTTGGTGCCATCTTTTTTTGAGATCAGGAAATTCTTCTCAGTCGTTAATAACAGGGCTTTACATGAATATGCATTGGCCTGCTTGTAAAATAATGTTTGATCCACCATATTGGTATCCAGGTCCTGTATCTGGCAGTATATGTGGACGTCATATTGTGTCAGTCTCTAGGCTTTGGCAGAAAACTGAACAAATTGGATGCAACAAAAGACCCTGTAATAGAAATGTTTACCATGTTTGATCAAAAGCACAGGAGACATACAGTCACACTGACTCGCGTTCTCTCTATCATGAGGTGGTGATATAATTTGGAGTTGTTCCTGAATTGTTGTTCCTGATACTTGGAGTAGGGGGAATTGGCAAGTTTGTGATACGATTGAGACAGCAGGTGATTTATTTACTTTTTTCACAACCCTGCAGGGGTGGTTTCCCATTGAACCCAGCAGGCAGGCTCTCTGGTGAGGGAGTCCATGGTAGGACATACTTGCATTGAGAGATACATTAGATTGTATCTCTCTCATACAAGTATGTTAAAAACCAACATAGGATCCGATACAATTTTACAAAGGGAAAATATAAGGTGACTACATATGTGCATATACATTATGACTTATATGTGCATGACTACAGCTCTTCAGTGACTATTTGCTTTGTGATAAAGAAACAGTGCCATCTAGTGGAAAATAATAAAACCTTACTTATATGCTGCAATTCACAAACTGACTGGACTGAATCATAATTAACCTTAACAGATGAGAGCAACTTTGGCATGTAGCAATTAAAATGACAGAACTATCATTGGGATTGCGTGAACACATTACTTTATGAAAATGACTACTAAAACCCCAAGCTCAAATCCATTCCAAGTATCAACAACCCTGTCATTCTTACTCTTCATACTCTGCTCGTATTTAACTATCATAGGCAATTTAAGTCAAAATATGCCATATATGTCATATTGTCCTCAAGAAATTCAAGATGTGCTGCTTGTTACAAATTCTAGACCCCCAAAACTGTGAACCACATTGTACTGCCTTGCATTCAATAAGCAATTCCAAAAAAGCATCTAATTTCAACGCCCAAAGATTCCCTCCAGTCACCGCAGTCCCTTAAACCAGAATGGGTTCGAAGACCAAGGAGCCAGAACAACTACAAAAGGTCTGCGGCGATAATGGCTCTGTGCATTCGCACTGACAACCCGAAAAAGCCTTTGGCTAAAAAAAAGGCAAGCAATGAAGGGCATTTATCTGAGAAGTAATAGAGTAAACATTAATCACTGGAATGTAGTGTGAGACTGCTTTTTACATATGGAACAGCATAACAAACATTGCACACAAAAATGTGTAGTTCCTGTTTATAATATCAAATATAAAATATAGTATTATACACTAATATTAATTATACCTGGGATGAAATGTGAATTTTGTGAATTTAGCGTCCATTTATCATTCATCATAAAAGTACATCAGTCTTCCTCTGACTCTATTCTGTGCAAGCTTGTCTGTAGACAGTGATGCGAAAAGAAGCAGCTGGTGATACCATGTTTTTGAAGAAGAACAATGGATGTCTACTCTCCCAAATCTGAGAGGTTTTTGGTAGTTTGGACAGTGCTTCACACCCTGAAATTGAGCCCTTGATTTCCATTCAGACCATGTGTCTGCATAAAAGGTACAAAGGTAAACTCCAACCTGTTACCTACAGCGCTAATGGAGAAAAAGCAGCTCATCGATTAGAGCTACCCAGGTGCTTTACAATGATACACTTTGTGCAGTCTATCAATGCGGTAATAGTGGCTTTCTGTGTGGTTCTGGTCTCCTCTGCTTTGGTCTCCAGCACCCCTGTAGCAGTTTCCCCGATATGAAGTAGCGTTGGCTGCATGGACTCCCTCACCACAGAGCCTGCCTGCTGGGTTAAATGGGAAACCACCCCTGCAGGGTTGTGAAAAAAGTAAATAAATCACCTGCTGTCTCAATCGCATCACAAACTTACCATTCCTCCCTAATCCACATGGGAGGAACAACTCCAAATGACATCACCACCTCATCAACAGACAACAGAAGCCAGCCATATTGGCAATCGCAAATCAGGCTATATCTTACCCCGCAATGCTCACCACCGCGGAGCCACTTTTCTGGGACAAACATTCACAATGAGGGCCCAGCACCAGGAAACCAGGCAAGCTCTGTCATCCCCACCTTGGCTGTGAACCTTACATAGTAACCGCAGGATTGAAGTGTGCCCCCCCCAATAACTCAAATGTGTCAGAATTGATCATTTCTTTCCACAGTGTTATGTTTTTGTTTCAGGGAGGAGATCACAGACTTGTTCTCGTTCTTTTCTAATTTTGTCACAGAGGCTTGCAGATGCTAGTTATCCTGTGGTACAGCCGCTCCTCTATACTGGACTAATTTCCCCGCCTACAACCTCATCACCTACCAGCAAGCACAGAATGGGATCTGGCATGCACCCATTGTCCAGTAGTACATTCCGGGTGACCTCAGCGCAGTCCACCCACGCAGGTTCATTTCACAGAAATGAAGGGATGCCACCAGCAGGGTCACTGTGGTCAGGCAGCCTCCATGTAGGTCTCAGTCTGTCGGACATTTGCCGCTTGTATAATCTGTCATTCCTCTTCCATGGGACTGACCTCTTGATCCAATCAAAACTGCCAAGCCATGGTGAAGGAAGGTTCCATTCAGTTAAATAAAACAGCACACTGTAGAGGAATGCGGCATTCGGTGAAATAAATCCTACACCCCTTGCCACAGATGCAGAAAACACCTCACATTGGTAAATGGTAAATGATAAATGGCTGGCATTTATAAAGCACCTTTATCTAAAGCACAATTGATGCTTCTCATTCACCCATTCATACACACAAGCTGCCAGCTCTGCCTTCACAATTACTGTAACCGTACTGTACCAGATCATATTTCTACCTCATTCAAATGCCAAGATCTGTAAAACATTACATTATCATCCTAATGGCCAGACTGCTTTTCAAATATTGGCTGACAGCCTTTGTGGTTTAAAAAACACCCAGGTGTGGTCCCTTCTGCTGGCTTAAAGCCCAAGATGTAATACATCCTCATCCAACAACCTCATAATAATAACAACCTCAGCCAATGTCCAGGTGAGATCCCATCTCCCCATTCTAACCCCAGAGTCAGACTCTGCAGAATGTCTTCATAAACCCCCCTTTTCAAATGCATGTCTGTCGTATGGAAATATATAATACTTAGCAGCATATTGGGGTAATTGCATAAGAGGATGTGAAGCACTGAATGGGACAACCATTTTCCAACAAAGCTATGAGCCGAAGCAATGATGTACATTGCTATTCTGGATAGAGTACACTTTAGTTCACTTTAGCTTGCAAATAGCACAGCCCTTACATTTAGGTTTACTGCATATGTACATAATGGCTAAACTCCTATCACAATGCACCCACGTCCAACAAATTGTGAGCATTATCCTGTCAATGACTTGCATGCAAGTGGGGTCTTAAAAGTACAAGTTACATTTTTGTAAGTTGATTCCAGGAATGATTAGTGACAATGGCAGCATTATACTGCTGTCAGTGCAGTGTGAATGTAAAGGACAATGCTGATGTAAGCATGCATCATAACCACTGCAAGTGTCTGTCAGAGTGGAAAGGCAGCGCTAGTATTGCTGGTACTCTGTGTTCCAGTAGTGGAGACCATCTTGTATTTCCCTCTTACAGTATTTGTAAAATACGCATGGAAATATTGTTGCACTCAATCAAAATTGAATACCGGGGGTGTGAAATGCTAGAAAACTATAGGTAGACAGGTCTACAGTATCAAATATAAGCTCTATTTTATAGTGCTTACATGAAGAAAAATAATAATAAATATATAAATGTGCAAAGTGTAAAAGTATGTAGACCCTGCAGGAATACATTTAAATAAATCTTCAGCTATGCCTTTTTATTATTACTTTTTTGTTTGTTTGTTTCCAGTTATCCTTTATGCTTCAGAAAAGTAGACAGAGAAAGCAAAAACATTTTTTTTTAAAAACAACGGACGACTATTCTGCTATATTCTAATCATAATAGTCATAAACTACTAAATGCATAACCATAATTACATATTCCAAAACAATTGGATACCTAAACATTCATGTAGCAGTAATAATGGGAATTCAGTAACTATATCAAATGGCCATTCCCACTATCACTTCCAACGTGGTCATCTTTGCTTCCATCATCCTGATCATCCTCCTCATCATCATCATTGTTGTCACCATTAATGCAATGCCCATAATCCCTTGCAATTTAATGCAATCATCATCATCAGCAGCAGCAGCAGCAGCAACAGCAGCAGCAAAAGCAGTTTCTTTAATGTAACCACTATCATCAACAAAATCATAATAATAATACTAGCACATTTATTACAAAAACAGCAATCAGGGCATGCTAAAAATAGTTAGATTGTGGCAGTAAATCCAAATGTGCAAAATGGAAATCTAGTAGACAAGTCAATATACCATGACAGGATAACACAAATTTGGCAGAATTCTGCTATTGTCCAGTGATGAGACACAGGTGTGTCTGTGAGAAATGTCTTTCTAGCATTACTGCTGTAAGTGGCTTAAATTATTATCATTAGTAATCTGACACTGTGCTACTGCTTCGGAAGGATTTATTAAACATTCTTCTTAATTACAGTGACGAGAATACCATGGGACATAACCCTTAGTCAGTTGCTTGAATACTGTGAGAGAAACACACACACACACACACACACACACACACACAACCATGTGTCTGTCAGGACACATAGCCCTGAAGCGGTGACAGTGATTTAGCCTGAAAAGATAGCAATCATTGACACCAGCAGATACCAGCTCTGGATCCAGTAAGCAGGGCTCACTAGGCCAAACACATGCACTAAGAGGATGTGTCAGCACAATTGCCTTTGGCTTTGTGGGCTGGTTTTCCCATCGGTACCAGGCCTTATTCCGGACCATTCAATTACATCACCCTAATGCAATTGGCCACTTGGAGCACAAACCCTGTATTACCAATAACACTGAATCTCGCATTGAACTTACCAGGCTGTGCTATACAAAAGCATCACTGACAAAACATCAGGCACCAATCTAAATCCCTTATCCACAGCCTGGCAGGTACATACCACTAATAACAAGTTCAATCAAAGCTCACCCCCACCCCCACATACTCCAAATAGCTATTACCTTTTACAGTACAGTATGTGTAGTGTAATGACAATAATGCCTTTCCTCATCAAATAAACAACGAGTAACTAAACACTCTAATGGATCACCATCTTGAGCAGCTTCACCCCTTGTTTTCAGTCACGCTCACACCCACATGTACGTGTCATCATTTTACATAAAGTGTTTTTTTTTTTTTTTTTAATTTTTTTATTATTGCTAGTGGAATCTCAAGGCTCTGCAAATGTGGTTTGAATATGTGCTCTCATCCAGAGAAGCAATAGAGAAGGAACGGGGTGGCCATCCATCAATGCAGGATAAATCAGCATTAGTCTGCGGAGAGACTGCCATTGGTTTTATCCCACTCGGACCGGAGCGGATTGAAATTCGCTCGTAGGGCCAATTCCAAGCCATCTACGACCTTAATTAATTTTTTTAAACACTTCCAGGACAGTCCAATCTGCAAAGAGAGGGCGATCACAAATGCCAGAGCTGTATTATCCACAGACATGAAGCCACAGTTGCAGTATTGGGGTCAAAGCACCCCTATAAAGAATAGTTTGTATACATCCTTTCGCATCTCCATGTTTTTATGCATTTTAAAACTTACAGACCATAGACCTTGACTGATTGACATGCCCATGGTAACTTTACAAGTTATTGCCATTTTATGCATTTACAGTGCCCTCCGTAAAACCCATTATGTCTTGATTTGCCTCAGATTTGTCACAATTCTAGATTTGGAATCATACAATTAACATGTGCTTAAAGTGCACATTCTTAGATTTTATTAAAGGGTATTTTTTATACATTTTGGTTTCACCATGTAGAAATTAGAGCAGAGTTTATACATAGCCCCACCATTTCAGGGCCCCATAACGTTTGGGAGACATGGCTTCACAGGTGTTTGTATTTTTTTTTGTATTAGGTGTGTTTAATTGACACCTGCAGGTATAAGAGCTATCAGCACCTAGTCTTTCCTCTAGTCTTTTGATCACCTTTGAAAACTATTATTGCTGTTTATCAATATGAGGGCCGAAGTCACATATCATTGGCCAGGATATGCCAGTAAGACTGAGAAATAAGAATCAAACGGTTAGAGACATCAGCTTACCAAAATCAACTGTTAGAAAGAACATAATTAAGAAGAAAGAGAGCACTGTCCAGCTTAGTAATCGCAAAGGGACTGGCAAGCCAAGGAAGACCTCCACAGCTGATAACAGAAGCATTTTCTCTAAAATAAAGAAAAATCCCCAAACACCTGTCTGACAGATCAGAGTCAGGTGTCAGGTGTGGGTCTGTCCATGATCACTGTCTGCAGAAGATTAATGAACAGAAATACAGAGGCTACAATGCAAGATGCAAACCACTGATTAGCTGCAAAAACAGGATGGCCAGGTTCCAGTTTGACACTTTTAAGTGCTTAAAAGAGCAACCACAGTTCTGGAAGAAGGTTTTGTGGACAGATGAGATGAAGATTACTGATGGCCAGAGCAAAGTATGAAGGAGAGAAGGAACTGCCCAAGATCCAAAGCATACCACTGCATCTGTGAAACACGATGGTGGCGGTGTTATGGTCTGGGCATGTATGCCTGCCGAAGGTACTGGCTCACTTATCTTCATTGAATATTATAACTGCTTATGGTCCAAACAAAATTATTCTGAAGTCTACAGACACATCATATCTGCTCAAGTTCAAGCAAATAGCTCAAAACTCTTTGGCCGGTGGTTCGTTCTACAGCAAGACAATTATCCCAAACATACTGCTAAAGCAACAAAGTAGTTTTACGAAACTAAAAAATAGTCAATTCATGGGTGATTCAGAGTGGCCAGGTCAATACACCAAATCTGAACCCAACTGAGCATGCCTTTCATATACAGAAGAGTAAACTTAAGGGAACTAGCCCCCGAAACAAACATTAGTTAAAGATGGCTGCAATACAGGCCTGGCAGAACATCACCAGAAAAGACGCCCAGCAACTGGTGATGTCCATGAATCGCAGACTTCAAGCAGTCATTCCATGCAATGGATATGCAACAGAATACTAACATCCATCCATCCATCCATCCATTATCTGAACCCGCTTATCCTGATCAGGGTCGCAGGGGGGCTGGAGCCTATCCCAGCATACATTGGGCGAAAGGCAGGAATACACCCTGGACAGGTCGCCAGTCTATCTCAGGGCACACACACCATTCACTCACACACTCATACCTACGGGCAATTTAGACTCTCCAATCAGCCTAACGTGCATGTCTTTGGACTGTGGGAGGAAACCGGAGTACCCGGAGGAAACCCACGCAGACACGGGGAGAACATGCAAACTCCGCACAGAGAGGCCCCGGCCGACGGGGATTCGAACCCAGGACCTCCTTGCTGTGAGGCGGCAGTGCTACCCACTGCACCATCCGTGCCGCCGAATACTAACATGACTACTTTCATTTACATAACATTGCTGTGTCCCAAACATTATGGTGCCCTGAAATGTGGGGACTATGTATAAACACTGCTGCAATTTCTACATGGTGAAACCAAAATGTATAAAAATGCCCTTTATTAAAATCTGAAAATGTGGACAATGAAGCCACATGTGATTTTTTATTACAAATAAGTACAGAGAGTACAGAGGCAAATCAATAAATTATGGATCTTTGTCCCAAACATTATGGAGGGCACTGTATATTATGCTTGTTGAAAAGTGTTCATAATACTAATTACACCATACACCCCTGCCAGACCTCTTTCTTCAGCCTCCACAGGCCACTTGGCACCTCCCGCTCTCCAAACCTCCACCTCACGCTCACGACTACTGTCTGTTCCGGCTCCACGGCGGTGGAATGAACTCCCCGTTGAGGTCAGAACTGTAGAATCTCTTCCCACCTTCAAGCGCAAACTGAAGACACACCTCTTCAAGCAGCACCTCTCCCCGTCCCTCCCTACCTCCCTGTGAACCTTAATTGTTGTCTTTCTGTGATTTACTTTTTTGTGTATCGGTATTTTTAGTTTGGCTAGGTAAGCAGTGTTTGGCTAGTTAAGTTTGGTCACTTTTGCTTTGTTGCTTGTTTATTTGTTTGTTAAAAAAAATAATAATAATAATCAAATAGGCCCAGGTCCTTATCGTTGTTGTACAGGTAGCAGTTGAAATTGTACTTCCCTCTAGGGTCTTTCAGCGCACTTATCCCTGGTTATGGGTATGCACTTTGTTGTACGTCGCTCTGGATAAGACCGTCTGCCAAATGCCATTAATGTAATGTAATGTAATTAATTTTATTGGGTCTAGTCCACTAATGCAAGTAGTCTACATAAATAGGCTAGGTTAAGAGGAAACGAAAGGATATTAGTTTCAGAGGTGCCAATAATACAAGTATGTTGGTATGACAGTAATATTACATGCACTGTTAATACAATTTCCAATGTACATTAACAGTGGCATTAACACAAGGTTGTACTACTTTGACAATAGTACAACGCATGTTCTTTTGTCTCTCTAATCCAGCCCATTGGATTTTAAATTAAACAATGAATAATTAGGTTAAATTGCAGACCATACATTAAAAAAAAGTTAGTGACAGTTGACTCCTCAGCTACTTCTGATTAGTCAGATGTATTCAATCAGTTCCTTGGTGCATGTATAAGAAAGCGTTCAGTATCTAGTTTCGGTTATTGCCATTTGTCAACATGAGGACCACAGTTGTGCCAATGAAAGTCAAGGAAGCCATTATGAGGCTGCGAAATAAGAAGAAAAAGTATATATTCCGAGGCATAGGCAAAATAATAGGCTTACAAAAAACTGCTGTTGTCATTGTTGTTGTTAAATCCATATAGTATGAATAGAAGCTCTGTCTTGTTCAATAAATTGTTTTGCATAATCTTCCCCACAAGTCATATACATTTTATTGTCAGTAAAATAATTGTAAGAAACATCTCACTAGAGCATGCTTGTTTGCTTTTCTCAGTTTCCTCCAGTAGCATTTTATGGTAAGAACTCAATATTTTAAGCTGTTTTTCCTCCATCATCTAGATTTTTTTTTTCTCAAAAGGTTGAGTAAATGGTAGCAGAAGTTTAGTGTTGTTTTACTGCAGTCTCCAGAGTGCTCTGCAGATTCTCCTCCGCTTTTGAATGGGCCTTTTCTTCAGCACAAGAGCAAATACTTAAAAGTGTTCTAAAACAAGAAGCAAGACTGAACCAGAGGCTAAAAAGCATGACTTGAAAAGGTGGGCAGGGGAGGGATATACCATACTGTGGAAACTGCAAATATTGAATTTCCAGTTGTGTGACATTTCTATTTTTTGTTGTAAGCGCACATTATTTTATTTAGCAAGAGTCTGTGAATCGTTATTTGAATGTCTGCTCTTAATCTTTTCTAGGTTTGGACATTATTTTGCATAAAGGACAGTTTCCCCATCAGAGCCTACAAGAATAACAAAGCTTGATGAGATGAGGCACCATGGACAGATTTAACTACGTATTTGTACGTATTACTTGATTTTTGGCCATAGAAAATAAGTACTATAACACTGTGTCCTTCCTGTGAACACAATCCACTGTGCTAACCAAGTTTAATCGGTCTGTTTTTTTTTATTTTTTATTCGACAGTAAGTCAACTATTAATTATTAAGACCTGTTGCCCACGTCTTCCTGTGATTCAGGAATTACTATGTGATTATTGTACTGTTATTTTTCTTGTTACATAAAAATGTAAAGATTGAAAGATTGCCATTATACAGTGAAAGGACACGGTTGGTCGGTTTCTGAATCTGAGAGAAACCGTTACAGAAACGCCGCAACAGACCTGATGACACGCTATGCTCCCCAGAACAGGTGCCCTGGGAATAGCAGTGTTTTTCCCAAAAAGCTCTTCCTACAATGCACCGCACCGGCTGCAATCCCACGCATCTGACTCACTTTCTCCCCAAGCATCCGTCATCCCGTTTTAATAGTCTCCATTCGCAGTACGCCGCGTGTGGGAGCACCACGCCGAGGACCAACAAGGGCAGACAGTGGACGTGTCTGTCGCTATGTATCATATTATTCAGAAATACGTATACATCGGTGTTGTGCTAACGTCTTAATCAATCTCCGGACACCCCGAACAGTCAGCGTGCCTCAATTTTTCCTCCCACTTTAAAAACAGAATCACAAGCAGTCTCAGAGAATTAAAAACACGCAACTGTGGCAGATAAGCAACCTAAATAAATACGGGAAACATCAAATACCTCAAACTTGTACACAATAACATGTCCAGCGTTTAACTAAGCTCTGACAGAAGTAGCATGTTTGATCTGTGTGGACTCATGTAAACAATGTTATAATTGGATTAATGCTGAACACTTTGTACTGCATTAGCAACACAAATATGGAAATGTGCCTAAATTAGCCTACGTCGTTTAGCTCTCAAGCCTATTTTCTCCAAGCCAAGCTTAACAGCCTCTTTTCACATTTGTACACAATGACACAAGGAATCGTGTTGAGCATTTTACCGAACATACCTCAAAAGCTCATTTGAGTCGACTCCTTGTTCCCTCGAATGTCTTTGCTTGAGTTGTGCAATTCCTAGCAGTGATCCCTAGAGGTCTCTGAACCACGCTACGAAATGCCTATTTGCAAAGCTTGGAGTGAATTGTGCCAGTTTAACTATTCTAGTTACTCTACTTAAATAAACTGCTGAGCTTCCGTAAACGGTATGCACATAAAGCATACCAAGAATATAAAGTGTTCGGTGTGTCTGTGTTCGGGTCATTTTCACATGTTTTTATTCGCAATGCTCTACTCATCTGGTAGCCGATTGTATAGGCCTTCTACTAATCTATACCTATACATACTTATCAATAGTTATATTTACTAATAGGTTTTGATCTGTAAATAAAACAGGCTAAAATAAATAGAAATGCTATACTGTTCAATAATTTAATGAAATTTGAATATCAACAGTTATGTTTGTTTCTTGTCATGCCATTTTGTAGTATAGTAGTAGGGTGCTAACGAAAAAGTTAACATGAAGGACATGAAGGACATTCAAAATATTCACTTGTCTTCCCATATATCAGATATTTATATATATATATTTTTTTAACTGAAGTTATTTTCTACTCTGAACAGCAGGGGGCGCTCTAAGAGAATTGACAGCTTGTTCAAAGTTCAAACGAAGCTTAATCTATTGGAACACAAAATGCAGATTAAAAGGAATATAAATATACACCTTGCTCTCTCTCTCAAAAGAAATGTTATAATGTAGAACACAAAGACCCCTCACTGTGAATAGTTACGGTGTAGGTGGAATATTATATCAGTCACCAGTACCTATGGACAACCTATGAAAAAAATGCTTGAAAAGAGAAAAAGAGAACCTCAAATATCATTCAGGATGGAATATTAGCATTCAGCTGATCCCTTCTTTATTTTCTGTTACTCAGAAAACATTCCAGATTACAAATACAAAAGTAATACTTTCAGGTTATGTCCAAATGTTTCTGTTGTTCCCACCTACATCCCAAACCAAATAATCATGCCCATTACATACTTTTTATTTACAGTAACACTTTTTTCAGACATTGTCAAAAAACATTTTTTACAACATGCACTTTGAGTATAAAAATAGATTTTTCTTTGATTAATTTTGCACACACATTCTCTCTCCCTATCTCGCTCTCTCTCTCTCTCTCTCACACACACACACACACACACACACACACACACACACACATTTATATATAAATATAAAGAGTACAAATGTATTTTTAAAATACAAAGATCATTACACTCACTTTGTGTACACTGTACCGAACAATAAAATACAACATATTTGAATCGTTAGCATTCACAGACACATTCACATTATAAATGCAACGGAACGGTGAGCGCAGTTCTTTGTTTAGTCTACTCCCATAAATATGGAAAAGAACAGGGTCCCTTTGCTTGTCTAGCTCTGCCGGACATCTTGCAAGAGTTTGTTGATCTCTGCGACCAGCTCGCTGGCGTCCATGATTTCATGCCTGCTGTCACTGCGGCTGACCTGGAGGTGGCCGAGGACATCAAACTCGTCCTCCTCATAGTTCTCGGGGATCTCCTCCATGGCCGGGAGCCACCGGAGGGGGGCCTGCATGCCCACGTGGTTGGGCTGGGGCAGCCCCATGCTGCTCCCCGGGTTCTGGAAGTGGGTGTTCGCTGCCCAGGCTGCCACCCCTTGGGGGTACGTGCTGGACTTCCCGGGCAGGTGGCCCTTCCGGCGCTCCAGGGAGCTGTTCCGCTCTGGCTCCTTGCACGTCTCTGCGTATCCGTTGGACAAGGGCGGGAGGAGGCGTTGGAAGACGCTGTTCATTTCGGAGAGGAGGGAGGCGTCACTGCCCAGGTCGCCGACCCCCTCCTCGCCGCCGGGTTCTTTCCCGAACGTGGAAAAGCTCTTCTTCCGCTCGCCGGAATCCACAGACTGCTGGTCGTCCTCCAGCGAGGGCTGCTGGCTGTCCTCCCCGGGGATGAACATGTTGTTCCTGTAGTCTGAGGAGGCGGGCGAGGGCAAGGGGGGCATCCAGCACTGGTCCGAGTGCCCCAGGACCCGGCATTCGTCCGTACACAGCTTCATCGCTGGAGGGGGCACGGAAGGCACACAAGCACATTAAGGCTTTGTTATCCGCCTCACAACAGGATGAATAGAAACAGCCAACTTTAAAATGAAACCTCTGGAGGAATCACTGAGTAGCGCTGAGAGCAATTACTGTGAATTTTCCTCAGTTCAGACTTGAAAGTCTCAAGCTGTCAGTCACCCTAACTGGAAATGCATATAGATGACTGACAGGCACAAATACTGTTTTTATATGTGCGGGCAACGATGGCATGGGGGACGTGCTCAACATTTTAATGAAAATGCGATCAATCATAATGTAGCCAATGTTTCCTATTCCTGTGGTAGAGAACTGTGTGTTCTAAAGTTGGTGTTCAATGCTTTCAAAGCTATTTTCAGTTACAGATAATTTATCTGGAAGGATGTATATGTTTTAAAGAACAAATCCCTTGACTCTCCTTTCAACGTAGACAATTGTGTATTCAATATTAAAAGAAATCGCCTAAGAGTTAATCTCACAAATCAAGTATAAGGGAACTTATTTGATATTCATTTTAATATTCATGATAAGTTATACATTATACAGTCATATTCTGGGACATTTTAAAGAATGCATCAACGTGCAGAGTGGTCAATGATTATTCCACTCAGAAATGAAGAAAAATCTGAGCACTTAAAAGATGAAATTAAACTGACTCCAGGTGCCAGAAGTCCTTTAACCTTTTAAGGTGTCAGACCATAAGTGTGTGATTAGAATGTTCTTAACTGAACATTCTAATGCTGATGTAACAATCACGACAGGTAATGGAAAGCAGTGGACTTTTGAGTTTTGAAAAATAAAAAACATTCCAAAAAGCCAACTCTACAAGGGGTTAAAAATAAGATTAAAGCAGTTCATTTGCAAACTGCATTTCAAATGGCAGATACTAATTCAAAACTGCATCTGTATCGGCTCTAAAAAAACTATTTAAGATGAAGGCTCATCGTCTCAAAGTAAAAAAACAGACTTTTTTCCCATAATCATACTAATTTACTGATAAGCACCCGCGGACTGGCTCTGGGTTTATCTCTCTGTGAAGGAAAAAAACATCAATATTCTGAGACGGAGGCGGATTTTGAATGCATATTTTACACTTTGAATCCGTAATCCTGAAATTGAAGCTTCTGAGTGCATATTGGGTTGATACAAGGTCAGGAAGAAAGCAGTCACAGCTGTGATGGGGGTATCTGAGAGTGTACTTACTTGGGTGAAGCCTGTGATGCCCATCTGTGAGGTAAAGCTCACTAAAGCCTTCGCCCAACAGTCTGTCAATGGGAGAGTCCCTCCCTAAATCATAGTCACTGTCCCCCGCCTCACTGTCCCCTCTGCCACTGTCCTTTAGGCTGAATTTGTCCATATCTTGGAGGGCGTATCTGGGGGGGGGGGGGGGAGAAATACATAGCACACCTTTACTGCTTGCCCAATATAACACCTTTTCCTATTATCACACCCATTATCACACCTTTCCCCATTATCACACCTTCACTGCATACCCATTATCACACATTGTCCCATTACAACACCTCTACTGTACTATCCATTACCGCATCAATGATTATACTATCCATTATCACACCTTTACTGCACACCCATTATGACACATTTTTCCATCATCATACCTTCATTCTACTATCCATTATTAGACCTTTATCCATTATCACACCTCTATTGTACTATCCATTATCACACCTTTATTATACTATCCATTATTATCCCTTTATCCATTATCACACCTTCCTTCTACTATCCATTATCACACCTCTATTGTACTATCCATTATCACACCTTTATTATACTATCCATTATCACAACTTCCTTATACTATCCATTATCACAACTTCCTTATACTATCCATTATCACACCGCTATTGTACTATCCATTATCACACCTTCCTTATACTATCCATTATCACACCTCTATTGTACTATCCATTATCACACCTTTATTATACTATCCATTATTAGCCCTTTATCCATTATCACACCTTCCTTCTACTATCCATTATCACACCTCTATTGTACTATCCATTATCACAACTTCCTTATACTATCCATTATCACAACTTCCTTATACTATCCATTATCACACCGCTATTGTACTATCCATTATCACACCTTCCTTATACTATCCATTATCACACCTCTATTGTACTATCCATTATCACACCTTTATTATACTATCCATTATTAGCCCTTTATCCATTATCACACCTTCCTTCTACTATCCATTATCACACCTCTATTGTACTATCCATTATCACACCTTCCTTATACTATCCATTATCACACCTCTATTGTACTATCCATTATCACACCTTTATTATACTATCCATTATCACACCTCTATTGTACTGTCCATTATCGCACCTTCATTTACCTATTCATTATCACACCTCTATTGTACAATCCATAATCAGACCTTAACCCATTAGCACACCATTATTGTACTATCCATTATCACACATTTATTGTACTATTCATTATCCCGCCTTCATTACATAATCCATTATCACACCTGTATTGTACTATCCATTATCACACCTTGATTGCACTAGTCATTATCCCTTCTTTATTACACAATCCATTATCAAAGTTGATAAATAAAAAGGTTAAGATTCAGGTCTGGATTCAACATTTGGTGTTCAATCTAACAGTTTTCAGTGGTCAACATTTTCAGTGCCTTGAAAACTTAAGGGCAAATGGCGATTCAGTCCAGCCCTTAGTCTAACTGATCAGTTATGGTTGTAGTCTATTTATTTGCTTAAAGAAAAACCATAAACGAACGGATTTGGAACATATTCTAAGGACAGCAGATTCCATCATGTATGTCATTTCTTGCAGCACATGATGACAATTTGTTCCCATGTATGCTGTCAATTATACATTGGTTTGAAAAATTCATGCTGACATGCAATATCCCTTAAATGAGAGTGAAATGGCTATGTCACCAACAGCATTCGCATTTTGCTCATAGTTCAGTCCTGTTTGGAATGTTCATGTCCTTCACTGAACATTCCAATGCAGATGTAAAAATCACTACTGGTAACTGAAAGCAATGGAGTTCTTGAACACTGACATAGAATTCTGAAGA
Organism: Conger conger; assembly: GCF_963514075.1. Lineage (NCBI taxonomy): Eukaryota > Metazoa > Chordata > Actinopteri > Anguilliformes > Congridae > Conger > Conger conger. The sequence continues at coordinate 47,068,311 of NC_083765.1, read as the reverse complement.
AAGAAAACATTCCACAAAACCTACTCTTCCGGGTTAAATGATCTAATAATGGCAGCACTTTTCTGTTAAAGCTTTTGACTTTGTGAGATGGCCTCCACAGCCTGTGGTGCCTTCCACTAATGACGTATCTTAGAAAAAACAATTTTATGTTTAACAACACTCACTGAGATGGCAGAGCAAGCTCCCTAAAGCAGGCAAACTATACAGCAATTCCCAACTGCTGCCCTCAAGGATTACAATGCAGCAGGCTGCCCAGCACCCCAGAAAACCAATAACACACACAAGGCTGAAAGAGAAGAGCAAACTAGTTCAGTCAAGGCAATCAGCAGCAGGGTCTGGCGGTTATCCGTCTCCCTGGACTGAAAGCCTGCAGGTACCAGGGCCAGGGTCGAGCGGTGGTGCTCTGACACGCAATTCAATTAAACACATGGCATTTTACAGCGTTAAATTACCTGTAGCTCCTCGAGTATTTATTCCCACGGAAACTTGGCCTTGGCTGGTACTGGCCCTGATGAAGCATGGACAGAAGCTGTGAGACTTGCTATAATCAAAAAGAATGAATAAATAAAAAATAAAAATGAATACTAATGGATGGGACCATGGAGACAAATGAATGAACATGAGGTTTGTGAATGAACAAGGTTATGCACACAGACAGTGAGGAATGAATACAGTGAAGGCTACCAATGACTCAAAACAATGCTGAAATGAAGTAGGCTTAAGCGTACATTGCAAATGCAAAAATAAATCATAGCAACACAAAAAGGGGCTACATGACCAGATACACAAAGCGTCTACACAATTAAATTAAGGCAGTCTTTTTCTCTTTTTGACCATATTTTGAGGTCTACATCAGAGCCTTTCTTCTTTGGGTCTGATGGAGGCCTGAGAAGGATTTCCACAGACACCTTCTACAAGCAGCAACACTCATAAGCTCTAACTGTGCACACAAACGAGAAAGGATTTAAGAATCTTGTATAGTGTGAGATTGGGGGGGGGGGGGCTGGTCCCTTACCTCAACTGGTGGGGTAGCATGAGCAAGCTCAAGGGAGAAGTTATCTGCGATGTGATTGGAGGATATTGTAACCAGGCTGTTCAGAGATTGGCGGCTGTGATGGCTCTGCCTGCTGCCCATCTGGCCTCTTTCCATGGTGGGCGAAGATGACGGGGAGCGGTGGTGGGCCCTGATCGGCAGGGTGCCATTCACTGTGGGCACCAGGGTGATGTCCCCCTTGTGGATCTGCCGGGAGGGCTTCTTGGGGTGGTTCTGGTATGTGGACTCAGCCACTCTGCAGTTGTAGGAGCGCATGTCCTTCTTTTCCCTGTTACACCTGGTAGCAAACATTACCATGATGACCAAGAGGACCGCGCAGATTGCTACCAGGGATATGATGATGATCATGGAGACATCAAGGGCTGGGTAGCTGCTGCTGGTAGGCACGGGCTGCTTGTGGCTCTCCATGGTCTCGTAAAGGGTGCACTTCAGAACTGCTTTGGCGCTCAGCCTTGTAGCCCCCTTATCTTGGACTAAAATGGCGAGTTCAATGTGTTCCCGCGGCACCACCTCCATGCTGGTGTTGGCCCTTATCTCACACTTCCGTTGGTCGATGGTGAAGAAGCCCTCTTCGTTACCCGTCACGATGGAGCAGGTGAGCTCGGCGTTGACCCCTGTGTCTCGGTCTGTAGCTCGAATGACCGTGACCAGGTCCCCTGCGCTCGCATACTTTGACACGGGTACATCGGCCGAGTGGTTCCACAGCTGCGGTATGACGATGACCGGGGGGTTGTCGTTCTCATCCAGAACGGTGAGCACCACGGTCGTATTGCTCTGAAGTTGGGGGTCCCCGGAGTCCCTGGCTTGCACAACGAAGGCAATCCGGCTGACATCCTCGTGATCGAAGGACCTGAGCGCGTAGATGGCCCCGCTGGAGGGGTCAATAGTGACGTAGGTTGAGATGGAGCTCCCATGAACAAAGCTCTCCAAAACGGTGTAGGTGACCTGTCCGTTTGAGCCCAAATCGGGGTCACTGGCAACCACTGATGTGAGGTAGGCCCCCGGAGAGTTGTTTTCAGACTTGAAGATTTCATACCTGTTCTTCTCAAAACGAGGTGGATTGTCATTCTCATCCGAAACCTTGACAGTGAAATGCTTAATGGAGGACAGACTTGGAATGCCTCTGTCCTCAGCTATTACAGTGAGACTGTATTCAGACCTCCTTTCTCTGTCTAAAGAAACATTAGTTAAGATCATGTAGTTTCTTTCATAAGTCTTTTGAAGCTTGAAGTGTCCATGGCCATGAAGCCGGCACACAATCTCTCCATTTAAGCCTGAGTCAATGTCTTCAACCCTCACCAGAGCTACAAATGTGTCTACGGGGGCTGCCTCGGATATGTAGGCCACCTCTTCTTTCCCCTGCGTCATTAAGTTAATACTGATTACAGGTCTGTTATCGTTCACATCAACCACTTTAATGATAATTTTACAGTGTGCTGGCATTGAATTGGGTCCAAGGTCTTGAGCCTGAACATCAATCTCATAAGAAGCAGTAGTCTCAAAATCCACTGCCTTAATAAGCGTTAAATAACCATTTTCTGAGTTTATTCTAAATGTCTCTAAAATTTTGGGTGAGACGTGGCTACTGAATGAGTACACTATTTTGCCATTTGTACCCTCGTCTGCATCCGTTGCATTAAGATCAATAAGGAGAGACCCCAATGGTGAATTTTCAAGCAGATTGATAATGTACGATTGCTCTTCGAAAACTGGGCTGTTGTCGTTGGAATCTGATATAGTAATTTTAAGAAGCGTTGAACCAGACTTGGGAGGCACGCCTTTGTCCGAAGCCGTTAGCTGGAGTTCATAGCTGGACTGCACCTCCCTGTCCAGCTCTCTGAGCACAACAAGCTCTGCGTACTTGGCCCCATCAGTTCTTGTGCGAATATCAATTTTGAAAAAGTTGTTTGGAGTCAGAGAATAAGTGTGCAGGGAGTTCTCACCGACGTCTGGATCCGTAGCGCTGTCCAGTGGAATCCTTGTCCCCACCGCAGCGCTTTCTGATATTTCAATTGGGATTATGGAACGTGAAAACTGTGGTGAATTGTCGTTAATGTCCAGCACTTCCACTTCTACATGAAACAATAGCAAGTGCTCCGTCGGGAGTGTAATTACGTCGAATTCGATGGAACAATTGAGGTTCTTCTCGCACAGCTTCTCTCTGTCGATTTTAGCTCCAATGCTAATTTCCCCATCTCGCTCCCGGACTGACAGAAAAGATGTGCTCCCTCTTTGCATTGCTCGGAAGCGCAGAGAGATGGAACTAGGCAGTTTGGATAAAACATCAGAAACGTCCTCTTTAAGTCTTGCAATTACAGTGCCTACCTTCTGTTCTTCGTATACCTTATATTTCAATGTCTTTCCTGAAACGAATTGCGTCAAAAACACAACCAAAACAAGTTGTACAAAACCGCAAAAAACGTTTCCTTTACTAGTATTCATTTTCGGGGAAATCTCCAGTAAGCTCCGTGAAAGTAAATCCACAAAAATGTTTCAAGCGCTGCTTTTCAAAACTTGACCATAGCAAATCCTGGATGTTAGTTCTGAAGTTATTTTCCTTGTGATTGATTCCAGCGCATTTCCAGTGGTGAAATGATCACTACGGATATCACATGAACTGGAAAAGTCCAGGATTTGACGACGACTCACTGACGTGAAAACATTAGAACTCAATTCGCCTGATGCTCTCTCAGACTGATCTGTTGCACACATCAACTTGTGCATTTGCGTGAAGCACGGCTACAAGCTGTGTGCGCTCTGCTGAGTTCACACTCCGTCTGTGGCGCCTCTGCAGACTGGCTGTCCCAAATAGCCCGCCCCAAACTAAAACTGCAGCTTTTCCTCGGCGCTGACAAAACACTTCCCAAATCAAGAGCTGCTCTGGTAGCCTCTCGATGACCACTCAAAACAGAGCATCTATTGATTCACAAAGAGCGAGTGGCGCAAACCCCGCCTTTTGGATTCACTCTCGCTAGAGCGTGCCTTAACAATAGATTGCGCGAATAACTCAGGACAAACTTTTATTCCCGAGGTTTGCATTGTCCTTTAATTATGCATTAACCAGAGATGGGATTTTTCAGAGGAACCGGCACGACTCTAGATGTAGACTAGCACAGATACACACGGGCTTGGCTGAACTATATTCGTCAATGTATTTTCAACATTTCAATGCTAATGTTAGTGTTATGCCTAGGTCTATTTTCACATTTAAACAGCACGGGTGGAGCTATTTAAAACGGTCACAAACTGTTCCCACAAAGACTTGTGGGACCCAACCCTTGCAGTCTTATTTTCTGAAGTCACACTCGTAAATTATTATGGCCGACAATGTACATCGTTACCAAAAAGTGTGAAGTCATAGACTTCAGTGAAAACTCACATTCACTTGTTATCTCACTCACACATTACTATTTATATCTATTCGGCCCAAGAATCATTTTATTGCTCAAAACTGTCACGTGCATCTTTAATCTACTTTGCATACGCTTCATATGAATCAAGCAGTGTGGCTAATCATACTGAAAGGATCCTCTTCTAATGAATGTGTTTCACACTGAGTCACGCTGATGAACACTCTGTCCCCGTGAATAATACCGTTTTACTACATTGGGGTTCTTTACGATTCCCGATCCCCGAATTAGCATCCATGTGAGTAGCGGGCAAGCGCCAGCAATTGGGACCATGGAATCCATTGGCCATCTGGCGTAAATCTTGGTTTAAAAACGCCCCCCAAAAAATGATGCGATGAACACAGCGATTGACATATAGCCTAATGAAGTTAAGACTGCATTAGATTGATAGTTTGAGCTTCTTTTTGCACTCACACGTTCGTCTCATAATCAAGATTTTGTAGCTACATGTAGGCCTACTCATTCAGTTCCATAGCGTAGCAATAAACGGTACGGGGACGCTGTTGGACGGTTTTGTGAAACACAACATCCAAATATTTATCTGCGTCTAACTTATTTATTTTAAATCAATTCTCATCTGCAATATTTCGTTTTATAAAAGGCATGTCAAACGTTACACAATTCCAGTTGCGCCCTGCTTTAACTTACTGTTATAGAGCTGGGTAATCGTTCCTGGCAACAGCCGAACCCAGGGATTGGATGTATAAAACTTAACCATCCTTTACATGGACTATATAGGCCTACCTCTGCTGAACTGTGCCGTTGTGTTTGAAGTAAATACTCAAAAGCAAAGCCAACAACATCCGCTCCGTTAAAATAAATGTCTATACGATGCCGTATTAACAATAGTTTAAATATTAACTCAATATCAACGCAGGTGTTGTTTAGTCGTATGCCGAAAACGTTTGTGATGCTTTTGTTAATTCACACCAGCAAACGTTGATTAGAGCGGTCACTGAAATCTGGTTATAGGAACTCTTTGGAAACTTAACGAAGTTAGATACGGGCTGGTGGTTTGATCCTGTCACGTTTTGCTTCCACAGCCTTGAGCGCACACAAAGCGATAATGTAATTACTGCTGTAGGGACTATGGGGTTAATCACATTCCCACCACAAAGAAGTTGAACTCTTGGATTTTAACACGGTGTGCACGGTTTGGAATATTAGGCTACCATCCATTGCTAAAGAAAAAGACATTAAAAAGAGGATTGCAAATCCTAGAAGCAGATGGAGGCTTAATACATTTAGGTACGGCCCCTTCATAAAGGAACCCTCCGTTCACCTCCTGTCACTCATACTGAAATCCTTGGAAATAAGGATAGGCGACAATGCAGGATAAACACTGAAGTTGAGTTTGAACTCTCATAACGTAGATGCAACAGCTTGCAGAAATGTCAATAAAAATAACACATAATCACAAATTGACAGGTGCATAGGCCTCTTTATCTTTGAAAATATCTTCTTGAGCATATAAGTCACCCAAATAATTTATTAGGAAGTGGCCTTGAATTGTATTGCATTTTATTCAAATGTGAACATCCAAACAAACATTTTAGAAAACAGAACATTTTGGTTGCAGCTATCGTAGGTTCAACTATAAAATATAACTCTATAACTATCAAGACAAGATGACCCGCCTGTGTGGTGTAGCCACAGCGCATGATGCATAAAATTACTGAATGCAGACGCATTGAACTTTGCCATTGAAATGGGTGACTCAACCATCCCGCCATCTCTCACCCCCAAACAATAGATCGTAGCAGGTGGACCATAGTGGGGATGGGGTTCACCCCATCTACAGGGAGTCCGCACATCGCTCAAAAGTTTGTGTCAGAGGAATGAGTCACTGGGGCTCTAGTTGTGAAGGCACGCGAGCATCTGCTGCCTCACTGTGTCTCATTTTCATTCATCCAATTAGCTCCCGCGGATCTCGGCTTCGGCCAAGCCTTTCAAACGCGCTGCCCCTCACCCTCTGCAATAATGTGCTCATTGTTATTCATCGGCAGTCCAACTTTCACTTTTCCCTGTAAGAAGAGATGTTTATTGCCTTATGACACGTGTTGGACTCTGTCTCACATTATAAAACTGAAAAAAAAAACATTTGCATGTGGCACAAATTGCAACTCGCATCATTGTTTATTAAAGCTCAACTGTCTGGGTGATCTTATTTTGTCATAGTACAGGCCTATGGTAGTTTACTTATTTCTTTATTTGTTTGTTTGTTATTGTTATTTATTGCTCAGATGTATAATAAGTATAATAATAATAATAATAATAATAATAATAATAATAGTTATTATTATTATTATTAGTAGTAGTAGTAGTAGTAGTAGTAGTAGTAGTAGTAGGGGAGACCGGGGAACAACCAATCACTTTTAGGTTTTTGCAAGTGTAAAATAGAACCAAATGCATGGTACACATGGAATATACACCGTTACATAAAATTTTTTTATGGTTGACACATTTATAACAGGTGGGGGCATGTTGGAACGCAATATTCCAACATGCCCCGGCTGTGCTAGTTGTGCTACTGCTGCATGGTTCATAGTTTCTGCTGGCTAGTGACATGTGCCAAATATAACTCAGAAGACAGTTAAATAACATATATTTGGAGTCTGTGGCTAAGACATCATCAGTTAATCAAAAAACACTTTGATGAAAAAAAATTACTTTCATGGTGTTAATACAGAGATTTATCAATAACTCTTGATGAAGTTTTCAAAATGTCCTCCCACTCACACATGAGAAGCGGGTTACTATAATACATACATAAGTGAAAACAAAGTCATCATTCTTGCAGAAATGCGACTATGCAAAATCCTCTTGTTTCAACATGGTGTTCATGCCTTGGTCTCTCCTAGTTGTTGTAGTAGTAGTACTAGTCGTAGTAGTTGTAGTAGTAGTACTACTAGTAGTAGTAGTAGTAGTAGGTATTGTATCAAATATATATCAGTGCACGTTTTGGTGAACCTAAGATCTATAGTTATAATTTGGTGGTTGCCTACATGCAATCCCATATGGTCTTTAATGTTATGCATGTTTTGCCTGTATGCCAGTTAGTTTGGAAAGAGTTTTGCTCCATTGATAATGCCTCATCATAATATTTCAGATGTCAAGGTCAATCACTGTACGAATCTTAATTTTGGGAATTACATAGACATATCATAATCTCTTTGATGAAGGTAATCCGTGGATTCCTGTCAATCTCTGTTCTAATCACAATAATGCAAATTGCATAGATAGATAGATAGGAATCTCTTTGGTGAATCATTGGATTCCATAATCTCAGAAATGAATGTTTTCAACCAGCATACACTGCTGCTGACATCTTGCCAACATACTCATGTGACCTTGCAGGCATTCTGAGAGAGTAGAGTGTATCATCTTGATACGTCCAAGGAAGGACACAAAGTCTAAACATCATCACAATGCTACCCTTCCAGTGTGAAAAATTCCAATTATGTACTTATTTATTCATTTATTTATTTCCAATATTGCTATACTATTCCTGTCGGTATCCTGTGTCTAAATTTGTTTCATGGTATCCAAGTCAAAAAATGCTGGGGGTCCGTTCCACGTGAATTGACTGGTGCCTCATTTATCAGGGAAAGATTACCCTCGAACCAAAGACAGCACTATACTGAATTTTTTGCTGGGTATCACTCTTTTCTTAAATATCTTCAATATTTAGATGGAATACTGTTTACATCTCAGCTTCAAGAAGATTAATGCATTTCACCCAGACTGGGAAAGCATATAGCTTATTCTCACAAAAATATGAATCTATTAAAACTTTTATTTTGCTTTATGTTCACTTATATGGTCTATAGACACATTCCAATGTGCAAGTACTTTAGTTTAATAGCTGCAGAAGCAAAGGCAGCAGCAGTAGCACCATTTAAACCAAGCTAACTAACCCTCACCTCTCATACAGTAATTGTCTTTCAAATGAGAGGATGCACCTTAGGAAATCCTTTCTTCCCACATTCAATAATGAGTTCAAGTAATAAGCTTGCTGGAATTTGAAATTCAGAAATATAAGGGAAAGTGAAAGAGGTCTCATCAGGGTTTCTGGAAATTCATCCAGGGATAAGAAGAAGAATTGGCCAGAGTTGGTTGAAAGCCAATAATTGTGTATCTGGCATCTTCATAGACATATGATAACAGTGCAACACCTCACACCCACATAGCCATTCTTCAGGCCTGGCTATTGGATGTCAACTTTTGAATTCCACATTAATAACGGATACTGTCCTCATTCCATCCAAGGGCCCGACCTGAAGACCTCTGACAGCTGCAAGGCCAAGACAGAGTTATGCTCGTGCCATCTCAGATTTCATCAAATTTCTTGTCAGAAATAATTTTAACATTGGTTTTTGCCATCTGATATCATGTCCAACTGGGTTGCCCCAGGAAAGTATTCCAATATCTTGACTGTATAATAATAATAATAATAATAATAATAATAATAATAATAATAATAATATGAAACCAAGAGCATGTTTTAATTTTACCATGCCACAACCAAACAAAAGTTATGATGGCCATTGACTCATGTGGTCTTGAGGTGCCTGGTCTTCCTTCATTAAAGGGACCAGTCACAGCTGATTTGGGCAGTGGGACATTTAGGATATTTGAAAATGTTAAAAGCTACAGCTCAAACAGAGAAGCAAAAAATAACAAGCTGGATCCTCAGCTCCTCCTATTTAAGAGTAATTTTACCAAAGAACTGTTAGATGTAGATGTGGTCTATGCTGTACTTGATTATCTCATCTTCAATGTGCAGGTATACACAGTAGAGCCACAATTATAATTAGTTCACTCATCCCACCAAAATGCAAGATCTGCAACTTAACTTTCCAATTTTCTACTTCATATGTTCTGATAACAGACTCAGCAATTTTAAGATATAAAACACAAATACCCAAGGGGCTTTATGGTACCCATGGTGTCCACGGCAACTATGTAAGACATGGATCACATGCATACAATGGATAAAAAACAACACAATACAAACAGGGATTCCATTTTAAAAGTACTTATTTACTTACCCAGTACTTGCCTCTCAATATACTTACCTTTCAATGAAGTACACATTTCCCCATACAGTACATACAGTAAACTTACCAGTAGACTAACATTAAGCCTGCGGCATTATGTGTACTGAATGATGACTGATGTGAAGGTATTACAGTGCTATCAAATGCTTTGTGTGACTGGCGGTATTGTCTGCTTTTCCATGAGCTTGGTGATTGATCCCATTACCTCCTACTTCTGGCAGATGTGGAGAAATGTTTGGTGTACTCATGCTGTTCTGTGTGCACGTGATCCCAGTTTGGGTTTGTTTCTATGGAAACTTGATTAAGCTCAGTATGATCTTTCACTTTGATGTATGAAAATTCATTTTTGCACTGAGAAGTGAAAATATCTGTCTAGTAGGTACTTATTGGCAGGGCTCTGTTGAATGTACTCATAGTTCATAGTTAAAAAGATGAAGGCACTCTTCTTAATTGAGAATTAAGAAGACATATATTAAAATGCAATTAAAACTGCTTTTTTAAAATGATTTTGATATACCCATATATGAGATTAAAGATAAATGTTATCCATTTAAAGGATGTTCATACCCATTTCAATCATCACGTGGGAATGATTTTGGATGCATACATTTAATAGTATTTCTTAAATAACTATTACAACAGACAACTTAAATTTGGGAAAAGAACAATATACTATGCTGATAGACCAGCAAGCATAAATAAATTTTTTTTTCCCATTCTCTTCATCTTTTGGAATGCCAAATCATACACACCAGTGTTGTTCATTGCGGCAATTTCCACAATGGCCCTCTGTCCTCCATCTATTCAAGCTTGCCTTTCAAACGTGATTTCAAGCTGCCACATCCTTTCACACCACAGTCCACAAGTTGAGCTTGTGCAGACGTGAGTCAGAGGAAGATACAGTATGCACAGCTCGAGTGGGCTGACTGTGGGCACCTGATTGCCTATACACTCATTCTCACCCACCAAATCCCTCCCTCTGTGGACAATGTAGCGGTCAGCCCTTGCATTGCCCTGCAAAGCTGCTGGTATGATCTGGACTCAATACCACATGATGGGGAGCATCCACACACTGGATCAATGCCCCTTATTGTCTAAAGGGTCTAGTATCCAGGCTGGTTCTAGGCATAGGCAGCCCGGGCAGTTGCCTAGGGCACGATTCATCTGGGGGTGCCAAACAAAGGGAAAATCCACTCATTGCATCCATGATAGTCGTGGCAGAGTTGGCAGTCCACCCCCACCCGGTCTGTGATCTTGCCTTGGGTGGCAGAAAGCCTAGAGCCATGCCCCATATCTACAGTGAGGTCTATAAGTATTTGGACAGTGACACAATTTTAGAGCTATATTTAATTCCTATGTGGTTCTCTCCATATGGATGTAAGGCGTATTGAAGTGTGGACTTTAATTTGAGTGTATTTGCATCCATATGGAGTGAACTGTGTAGGGATTAAAGCCCTTTAAAATTGGGTCACTGTCCAAATACTTACAGACCTCACTGTATATTTAGAAGAGAGCTTTGGTTTATTCAGCCCCTGACAATACATTAGAAGAAGCCTTTTTAAAACCGTAAACATGAATGGGAATGCTTAATTTACACGATTAATCCACTCCATTTTCTTCTTAATATGTTCTTACCACTTCTGCCATTTATGTACTGTAAGTGTAAAACACAGTTACATTGTAATAAGTACTGGATATTGGGATATTGGATAATTTAACCTATATTTTACATAGTTTTCAGATCCTTTGTCGAATAACGACTAATAACTAGGCTGTAAAATCGAAGCTTTTCTTCTACTTATTTTTTGCCTCCATCGTGCAACACAGGAAACTAATGTCTTTGATAAGTGCGGCTGGTAGAAAGTCTCAATTTACTTCCCTGCTTCAGTAAATGTGTAGCCTGGGTCTAATTTGAGTCCTGATGTGGCCATGGTTCCATAAAGAGGCTCTGTGCACTTTCTTAAGTATACTTCAGCTGTGCAGCATCTGTGTGAGCCGTCGACAGATCCTCTCTCACATTTCCTCTCCTTTTCCTGTCGTCCCTGAAAGATCTGTGGCATGGAATCAATGAAGAAGCATCGTTGTGAATGCTGGGCGGCCCCCGATCAGAACTGTTGAGGAATGAATGGGAACCTCTGCATGATTTATTGTCATGGGCAAAAGCTTGATGGTCGGCGGAAATGGCAGCCCCACACCCCACTGCTCACAAAAAGCTTTTGCTCCACATCCTGCGACCCAGTCATGGCTGCAATCAGCCGAACAAAGATCCCTGTCAACCGACATTTAAACACACCCGTTGCCCTCAGAAATTAAGATTACTGTTTCGTGTTCCCCAATAGTTTATATTCTCACAGGAGGAATCAGCTCATTGCCTTTTTGGAAAATATGAGCATACAACTTTTTGGATCTATGTGAGAAGATAGAGAAGAAAGCGTTTTATGATACAACACTTTACAAATTTGCATTGTAAAAGGTAGTTGTGTTCACATGCACCTGTGTTAGAATGACTTTCTTGGAGGGCTTTGTGTGTGTGTGTGTGCTTTTGTTTCAATCAATTACCCTGGCTCAACTAGCCAATTAGAGCTCTGTATAAATCAATGGCAGTTGACTCAGAGGTTCCAGTGCAATGCTTCATATAGGGACACAGTAACAGTTTTGAGCTGCCATTCCAGACCTTATCAAGAAAAGGAAATCATGGGATTAAAATAAATAAGTAAGAGCAGAAGACCAGTTATGGCCCAACATGGTTTTAGAGCACACAGGGGTGTTGTTGATACAGAAGATTCTTGTGAATACAGTCCAAGGCAGTGAAGCAATTTCATTCTTCTGGAATGAACGCTGGCCTCTCCCAGAAATGCAAGACTCGCTCAAGGAAAAAAAATGCATAACCCGCTAATTCGGCAAAATATGTTCCACATATTTCTGCACATTTAAATGACATTTTTCAGAGATGCAGGAGAGTAGGGAGGGGGGAGGCAGATCATCTTTTCTGAGAGATTATGAGAAGGAGCTGTACCCACCCTGGAGGAAAGCCCTGTTGATTGTATGCAAATACAATGCATGACAATACACAGAATAAACAGCATCATTCTGAAATGCTAATGCTTTTTTGTAATCAGAGCAGCACAGTAAAGTCCCCCCCCCCCCCATCCCCACCTCACCTTCTATTTTCTCCACTATATAATTCATAATTCTTCATTTTTCCCAAGAATGAGCCCATTAGTTTACCCCTCCTGTGTTTACCATTCTAAGTTAAAAACAACCCCTCCCCCGCCCAAAAAAAGATTCCCGGCTGTTGCTCTCTTTATTAGCAATCCACCCACCCCCACTCTCCCCTCCCCCCATTCCCCAGAGGAATAAATGAATGACACTTCATACTTGCAGATGCTGTCGGCTGCTGGCATTTCATCATTGTTAGACCGCGGCTGGCGAGTATGGTAATGAGAGAGCCGGGGCCTGGCACACTTTGCTGACTTGCGCGGCGGCGGCTGGGCCTTTGTCAGACCCCGGGCGACCTCCTGACCCCTCCGCTACTCGGATAATGACGGGCGCAGCGCTCCGTCGCCGGGAGAATGAGAAGGCGTGAGCCGCAGTCGAATGAGATAACCCTCTCTTTGTGGGAGGTAAGATGGCTCCAATTCATTAACAAGCCAGGCTGTCAGAGTCACAACCCCCTCCGTTTTAATAATAATAAAAAAGAAGGGACTAAAATATTGCGCATTTTAGGAAAGTTGTATTGATTGATTTTAATCTTTCCGGTGGAAGGTTTCTGTGACTTAGCCCAACAGCTTGAACATCTGCAATAAGTGAGCATTCAGAGCAACTGCAGGTCATATGAACCATGAAAATGGCGGATATAAAAAAAAGTCTGTCTTTATGTTCTCGTGCACACGTGTGCCGTCGCCAAGTCGCTGCTGTCACATTGAAGCCCTAAAGAAAATAAATGGGTTGTCTGATGACCTGCCTATAGGAGTAAGTGCGTGTGAGTGATACAGCTCCTTCCTCCTCCATTGTTCCTGTTTCTCCATTGATGGAAATACAGCAGGCCTGGGTGCTGAGCATGCTGCCTTCCACAGCTGCTGCTGAGTCAATATGGCAGCCTTTTCTTTCTTTTTAATGATATAAACTTTTATTGTAATATTTTTAACATTGCTTTTATCTATTTTTGTTCATTCTGTGCTTTATCATGCATTATGTTATTATGCTGTATTTTATTTGGAAAGCACTTCGACCTGCATTTTAATGTGTGAAAGGTGGTGTATTTTCTGTGTGGGTTAGCCATGGTAGGCATTAGATTACGACCTCATTATGTTCAGAGAATTCCAAACTGCATTATACCTTCTCCAACATGGACAATGGCAATTAACATCTCAGAAACCTAATCTAATTTTAAACCATTGGACTAATGAGAATAGGTAGCACACTCAGCATAAGGCATTTGTTTTTAGTAATGATAATGGTCTCTATGAAAGCTACCGAATGCCTCCGTTGAGGGTAACTTATCAAATCCAGGGTTTATTATGCAGTTGTTGCATGCATTCTAGAGCATTATGTAAACCTAGAATTCAACACTGCTCCACCAGTCAATGCTAAAGGCCAGCCTTTCAATCAGCTAACGCTTATCATTAGAGCGAATGGAGTAATACAAAACCACGCCAAAACATTTCTCAATTAATAGCTGTCTCAGCACTGAGAGTATCCAAGAATTTTTTCGAAAGAGTATATTGAGTATATTGAAATACAATATGCAGCTTGTTCATAGTTATTTTCTTTGTTCAGTTTTTTTATTTTCTAACTGTCCTTCTCCCTTTAACAGAACCTTTATGGGCATCCTACTCAGGAAGTGACTTTTTATTTCTTATCCAGTAAAGAAAATCATCACATTGAAAATATCCACAGCACATTTCATCTACTCTATTTATGAGGGATGGATATATTTCCCTAAACTGAGGAACCATGCAGTTCAAGAGTCCACGCAGGCACAAGTGAAGTGTGAAACATATCAGAGTCTCTACTTTCTTCACACCTTTGATTTGGATGCTGGAGGCAGCATAACCAGAGTGAGGTCTTGTTTGATCATATTGAGACTGACTTAATTGGGTCAAGATCTTGCCATCTGAGGAGGGAGCTACCCCCCTAAAACTTCCCCGGAGGGGGGAAGGTTGACCTTTTCATCATGAAAGTAGGCCCAGGTTGTTCACCCCGCTAGCAGAGTGCGTCTGATGATCTGGATGAAGCTTCATACATGGAATATGGAATACTCTGGCAGCAGAAAAAGACCATTTACAAGAACAAGAAATATGTAATGAACACCAGTTCTTCTTTTGTGCTAGTGCATATGATTTCCACAGTTGCAAAAGAGGGAACATGTCCCACATTATGCCTTCAGACCACCAGTACCCAACAGTCATTTCAAATATTTTATTTCTCATGAAGAAAAATGATTAAATAAAATTTCAGGATCTAACAATGAGATTTGTGATGCTGTACCTGCCCCTAAAGCTTATTACAAGAAGATTATTGGCAAAACACTCTCCTGGATATGGAGTAAAGGTTTGTAAAGTTTCATGATGATAGGATTACTGTGCACTAAGACATATGGACCTGTAATATCATCCAAAATCAGGTTTTGAGAAAATCAGCTCCAAATATAGAAATAAATATTGATACTAATTTCACCATACACATGGCATAATCATTCAAAAGGTGCTATTATCCTGAAAGTTGAATATTTGAGGGTTGATTTGCAGCAGTAAACAGAAAAGGTTTTTTTCAGTGGAACAGAACCTTAATCCAAAGTGATTTACAATTGGGGTTGGCACGGATGGTGCAGTGGGTAGCACTGCCGCCTCACAGCAAGGAGGTCCTGGGTTCGAATCCCCGTCGGCCGGGGCCTCTCTGTGCGGAGTTTGCATGTTCTCCCCGTGTCTGCGTGGGTTTCCTCCGGGTACTCCGGTTTCCTCCCACAGTCCAAAGACATGCACGTTAGGCTGATTGGAGAGTCTAAATTGCCCGTAGGTATGAGTGTGTGAGTGAATGGTGTGTGTGCCCTGCGATGGACTGGCGACCTGTCCAGGGTGTATTCCTGCCTTTCGCCCAATGTATGCTGGGATAGGCTCCAGCCCCCCTGCGACCCTGTTCAGGATAAGCGGGTTCAGATAATGGATGGATGGATGGATGGATTTACAATTGATTAGACTAAGCAGGAGACAATCCCCCACGTGGACCTTGCTCAAGGGCCGAACAGAAATGCAGATCCTGTCGTGGCTACACCGGGGCTTGAACAACTAACCTGCCGCGTCACAGTCACATACCTTAGCCACTAGGCTACAGGCTGCCTAAATGATACTACGTTCACATAGAAAGGGCCCTGGATTTGAACCCAGGACCTTCTTTCACAGAGGCAACTGTGCTAACCAAGGCTATCGCAGTAACAGAGACATAGGAATATGCAATAAAAGTGCTAACAGTGGTAGTAACAGCAGTTGCTGTAGTATTAGTATTGCATTTTATTTTCTTTCAACAGACTAAATTGAAGTTTTCTTTTCCCTGGGGATGGAATTGAAGGCTTTTGTTGGACTTGTTATTGCTTTTAATGAAAAAAAGTCTACATTGCTCCAAACCCTCCCTAATAATTGCATTCTGGATCCCTCATTGCATTTAGCAGACTTTAACTGCATTTAAAAGCATGGGGATTGTGTTCGCGTGCCCAGCCATCAAGCTGTGTGTGTGCTGGCCATTAAAATTACTTTCAACTACATGTGGCCTTTGTTGAGAACTTTCTTTTCACTGTTTTTTTCGAAGGGGACGTTCGATGAACAGGCAGTCAGCCTGGCTCGGAGAAGGTTTTACGTTTCAGACTACCCTCGTCTCTGCAAAGAAAAAATTAATCCATTTCCATTGCTCTGTCTCTCTCTCTCTCTCTCTCTCTCTCTCTCTCTCTCTTACGCACACACACACACACACATTTTTTTCCAGTTTCTTTATTCCTCTTTCTCTTTCTTTCTCCTCTCCTTCTCCCTCTCTCCATTGTTCCATTGTGGTCTCTGCGCACAGGCCAGCCATATGGCAGCTGAGAGAAGAGGGTGTGATATGTGGTTTCACCTTCTGACAAAGGAGCCCGCACCACCAATGATGTCCATGAATGCTTAAGAAGACACGAGAGCACGACGGGACCTGCCGTCCTGTCAGAGTTTACTTTGGGGGGAGGACAGTCCACAGCACATCTGAACACTGGAGGGGCCATGGACTCCCTCTTTGTGGATTCACCCCCAACTGCCCTTGACTCCACCCACCCCCCTAAAAAAAAGAAAAGCGCACAAGTGCACACACATGTACACACACACACACACACACAAACAAACAAGTACACGCAAACAACCCACAAGCATATCACGCCATGCATATAGAAATGGCCGCATAAACACAATCACAGAACATTTTCATTCATTTGTATTGTATTATATTGAGTTTTGAGTTGTATGATGGAGCACTATGTGGCATCATCCTATAATGCAAATTACAATTGGGTAAAATCTATTCAAGCAATATCTTTACAGAGTGAATCTATGGATTTAATCTGTGTTTATTTAATTAAGCCAGCATGCACCGTTTCTTTAATTACACGAAGCTGAAGTTGTGAATTTTTCAGTTTGTCGCTCTATTACAAGTATTAATGGTTCTACCACTTGTAAGTGCCAGTTTCGTTTGCAAATGCAAAATGAAACAAACAAATGGACACCTACAGTAGTCACCACAAACAGGTGGCACACTTTACATCTCTGCCACACTAAATCTGTGTACACATCGCGCCCACATATGATTCAATGAATTAGGGTCCTGTTATTCCCAAAGGTGACCCTGCAGTCATTTAGTGGGTGTGAAAAATGAACACTTATTATGCAGGTCTCAACAGCTTGTGAGCTGCAGTGAAATTCGGCTGCTCGGTGGACGCACATATTCACACAATGAGATCTGGAGCGGAGTTCACCAGCTGGTAAAATAATTCAGAGCAGATTGAAACCCCTCTGGCGATGTGATGGTGGACACAGAGAGCAATTATATCTGGTAGCTATCTCAGAACAGACTACAGACTGAATACTCTTAGTAGCCACAAAGCTTTTTGAAGAACCTTTTAGAATGTTTTAGGAATTAAAGTACAAAATAGCAGGTATAAATGATATGTCAAAGTCATCAAGACTACTGATTCACCGTGACAATGCATTTACGCCCCCCCCCATATGCATTGATTCAAAAGCGATATCATTTGTAGTAATGGGGCCTGGTGCCAAATCATCCACAAGAATGGCAAATCTTTTGTCAAATGGTGAATTTCAGAGTAAGTTTCATAAGTGAGTTGCAGAAGTCACTTATAACTAATATAAGAAAACGATTTTGCTTCCCACGTCATTCAAAGATCTTGTTGTGTCTGCAAAGCTAAGCAAAGTGTCTCTAAGTGGAGTAATGGTAGGTTCTAATCTTAGCTTGCCTCTTTCAGAGCAGTTTGGAGTTCTTGTTCGGCGCGTTCTTTGTTTCTATTGACATACACCAACATCTGCGTGTAGCAGAGGCTAATGGAGTCCTGGAATTCCTTTGTACGAGTCTAGTGGAGACAGACCCTCTCGGGGGAGAAGCATACACTCTGACACTTCTGCTGGAAAATGTTAGAGTCAAACAGTGTACGGCTCTGTGAGCCCGTGCTAACTGCTCCACTCTGCACTGGGCTGTTTCCTTATTACTCTGAGCAGAGCTCTCAGGGAAAAAACCGAGGCCGAACAATAGAGCCATTCACTGCCTCCTGCTCTCTGAAGCCACATCTGTTTACATGGCCTCTGTCCACCGGCGAACGCCAATACCCTCCCTCCTATTATCTGAGCTAGACAACATTAGTAGCACTCAGACTTTGAGGTCTTTGTCATCAAGTAGATTTTAAATTATTGTCTATTTTGTTGGTGGGGGGGGATAGAGGAGGGGAGGGATGTCAAACAGGGACAATATAAAACCAACAGTTGGTCTTTTTGTTGCCTGCACAGACATTAATTAGTCTACACGTGCTTCAAGTCCTGTACAGCCTCTTTAACATCAATGAAGATCTGTGGATAGTTTTTTAGATCCCTTTTAGTCTTCAACCCCTTTCACAGAAAAAAATGATTGATACTTGCGCTGGTGATGCTTTTTGTAGTGATTTATTCACATGAGTGGAAGTGTCAAAAACTGAAGGGGAACTCAAAGCTTTCTGTGAGATTCTACAGTACATGTTTCTATCATATGCCATACGTTTGGCTACAGACACATGACAATGTGTCGATCACACCTCTGAAGTCTTTACATTGAAGCATTTGTGTTCTCAATATCTATGGCTGCTACATTTTACATATCTCTGATCAGCAGCTAATTGTTCACTGTGCTCAGTACATAGAACTTGACAAAGAAATGAAGAATGAATGTAGTGCACATGATTTAAACAGAGCTGTCCTAAATCACAGAGCCATTTATTTGGGTGAGATGAAAGGCAACCACCAGCCAGCTTTGTCAGTGTAAAAGGTGAAATATAATATTCTCTAATAACCCTGTCTCTGAACAGCGACACGGGGTTATTTTTCTTGCTCTTCTGTTCTTTAAAAGCTTGCGGCTAAAACAACATTTGTAATTCCTCTCGTCTAAAACATCTGCAATTTCTTCAACTAGTGTCTCAGAAAGATAAGGGAAGGACACTTTCTCTTTTATGTCGGTAACTGACTGAATTAAAAAAGAGAGCAATTAAAATGGAGCAAAAGGGAACTAAATGTTTTCTTGTTCATGTTGAATAGCAATCCACCCCCCCCTTACCCCACCCACCCACTATCCCCTTTGCCCCAACCTTAATTTCTTCAGACGTTTCTTGCCTGTGGCTCAGTCTCTGAAGGTTGGATCATTTTCTGCTGAACTCGGCAGAAAAGAGCACAAAGTATCTGACTTCCTCTCCTGTGTTTGGCTGAGCCAGCTGGTGCTGGGGCCTGGCGCAGAGGACTCTGCAGTCTCACGGCAGGGTTCAGACCTGGGTCTCGTTAGAGCTCCACGTGAGCGGGGCGAACGTGATCAACATGTGGCATCTGGCTCCGGCCAAGACCAAAGCCATCGGTTCCTCCTTAATTTCATTATTTGGCGCAGCCTGGCGGTGATCCAGCTCGTTTGTGAAGCAGCGGACCTTTCACATACATTCCATTTCCTAAGCTCATTTTTCCTGGCATAAATACCATCAACCCACAGCCTATTTTTAACCCGTGAGCAAAAAGAAAAATAAATAATGGACCAGTTCTCTTTCATGGGAGTATATTTACTATCAGATAAAAACACAGGCAAGCACACTTAGAGCAAGTATAGGCCTTTCCCCCTTCTGTTTTTGCTGTTTGTTTGTTTTTGTTTTTTGTCTTCTCTGCACTTTTATTAAAACCGTGGCTATAGAAAAGGAGAATGGTTTGAGGGGCCTTTCATGATGAAGTCCAAATGGCCCCCGAAAAAAGAAAAAGACCTGGCCTGGATTCAATCAATATTTGTTCTTAACTTCCAGAATAAATGGAAGTTGTTAGAAGAGTTATTTTCTTTTCTTCAGAATAGCAGTTTGGCAAGTTCAGCAATAACAAAAAGTAACTTGCTGGACTGAGTTTGTGAAGTTAAAGGACAAATGTTGAGTGAATCCAGGTCAGTGTGAGCTCTTCCTCACAACAAATAAAACAACATAAAAAGCTTTCAGGCATAGGAATCGAACCAGCACCTTTCAGAACGATGTTTGTGGGGCACAGTCCAAGTAGCACGTCTCCACTACGGCTTGGACCGCAACCACAAAATTTGGAGCATGCATTGGCCGCTTCCGGTAAATTCCTCACTAAGAAAACGAGTGACCCTGTTCCCAGCATTTCCTCTCAAAAAAACTCTTGAGCCAAATGTCGCAGCAACGGCAGCAGCAGCTATCCCACAGCTGGGGATTACGGATCATCCGTACGTGACATGGAGGCGTACAGAGTTCAGCGCTCCTACGCTCCGTGCCGGAAGAAGGGGCTGAACTGTGGGAATGTGGGAATGAGGATGGGAAGCACTGAGTTCATAGGAGGAGATCAGGAGAGACCACAGGCCAGGCTCCCCATGGAGTTTAATCAGACTCCACTGATAGCCTTCTGATCATCTGGGCCACCTGTAATCATGTGCGAAAATGCCCTGTGAGTGCAGTGGTGTGTGGGTCCTTCATTTTAGATACTGAGTGACAAATAACTGACATAGCCAGCCGTCATCCATGAGAAGGACTTGTGATCATCACATACTCTTTCTTTGTAGTGTCACCTCTAGCTCTGTGGACTGACCCCTGCATAAACAGCTCATCAATAAACTTGTACTGTTTTTCTGTGTGATTCTTGGATGTGGGGAACTAGCCGTGCATAGAAAACGTGAGCTTTCTTTCCTGAGTGGGGTTTATTGAGTGGGGTGCAAATATTTGTGCACACCTGGCTAAAATGTGTGTTACAATGAATCTATGTGATCGAAAGCAAGCCTGAACTCTAAATAGTTAACCATGAGACCTTTCTGCAAATCTTAAACCAAGATTTATTTTTATTTTTTACTGTTTAGAAATTATTATTTTTTTAAAAGGAAAAGGGCCCTGTACAAAAGTTTTAGAACCATTTTGGATTAATATTTGTTACTTTTTAAAAGGATGATTAATAAGGCCCAGACCCAGCTGATTCAATCATTATGGCTTCAATGAGTCAGGTGAGTATAATTCCAAGGCTGAACTTCTTATTGTGAAGTAACTCCATGACTTCTAAAGTATCCAACAGCAGTGACTGTTTTGTCTGGTGTTAACAACCATGGGTTCCTCTAACCAGTCCATTGAATGACCTGAGACCTGGTGATAAATGCTCAGAAGAACCAACACATCACTGCAAAAGAGCTGCAAAAAAAGAATGACAGACATAGGTCACGCTGTTCACAGGACAATACAACATACTTTAAACAACAAAGGCCTACATGGCAGAATTGCCATAAAGAAGGCTTTCCTACGACCTCAACACAAAATTAAGCGTCTTAATTATGCAAAAGAAAACATTAAGAAGCCTGTTGGAACAATGTGCTTTGGACTGACAAAACCAAAAAAAAAACTTTTTGGCTACCACCAAAGGTATGTTTGGAGAAAAAAGGGTGAAGCTTTGTTAACTACACCTTGCTAACTGTTGAGAATGGAGGTGGATCCATTATGTTTTGGGGTTGTGTGGAAGCTGGGGGCACAGGAAATATTGTGCGAGTGGAAGGAAGAACAGATTCCCCCAAATATTAAGAAATTCTAGAGGCAAATGTTCAAAGGTCAGTCCAGACATTGAAGTTGAAGAGAGGTAGGGTATTCCAGCAAGACAATGATCCTCGAAATCAACCATGAACTACCTCCAGGGAAAAGAGTCCCCAGATTTGTACATTATTTCAAATCTGTGGAGAGATCTCAAAAATGCCGTACATGCAAGGAGGCTGAATAATATTTCTGAGTTAAAGGTAGAGGTTTGAAAAGAATAGGGAAAGATTGAAAGACTCTTAGCTGCCTACAGAAAATGTTTGCAAGTTATTATATTAGTCCGAGGAGGAGTTACAAATTTCTAACTGACAGGGTACCAAAACGTTTGCACAGGGTCCTTTCCTTTTTTCATTATTTTGTAAATAAAATTAGATTACATTTTTTTTTTAATGTGTCATGTTTGTTGCAATAGAGGTCAGGTTCGCTTCTGTTCACCTAGATATTAATTGTACCAGGGGTAGACACCACTGTATTTCTCCCTCCACAGTCATGAAACCTTCTTGGCAAGTAGTACGGCCATTTTTCATTGTACACAGGGGAGGAAAATGTATTCAGCATTATTAATATTATCCTTCATCCTTCATGTTCCTCCGTGACTGAATGATAACCATGTTGGCAGTAAGTTTACATGCAACTTGCAAATTGAGAGAACCTCTTCGGAACTTTAAGTGTTCTAAGACTGTTTGGGGGACATTCCATTCATATTACAATGACAATGAAAGTGGAATGTTTTCCAGCATTATTGAAATGTTTTTTGAGCAGGGCTGGTTGCTACAGTACCCGAAGAATGGCACAGGGACATAATAAATTCAATCAACCTTTCTTCCTCAGCTCCCAAAAAGAATTAAATTAATGATAAATCTAATACTTTTTCATCAATGCTGGCCAGTGAAGCATGCTTGCTGCGGTTGATTTTGCTCCCGCACGTGCGTATGGAATGAAAAGCCTATTCACACACTATGCCCTAGAACATTTGTCCTAGCTTTTGATTTACAATGAAATTAAAGTTTTTTTCTTTTCTTCACAATTGCAGTTTCACAAATTTGTGATGACCAAAATTAAATTAGCAATCCGTATATGTGAGAAAAATTAAATCAACTTTTGCATTTATTTATGGATCAAGGTTAACCCTTTAAGGTGTAAGATCACACATATGTAAACATTCTATTATATGTGGATTGCATGTAATAATCACTATTAGTAATTAAAAATTTGGTGAATATGGTCAATGGAGCTTTAGAATACTCGAAAGAAGTATTTGAATATAAAAATAAAAATAAATCCCCAAAAAAGCTACTCTTCAAAGGGTTAAAAGTGAATGTTGATTGAATTGAGGAAAATGAGTGTGCAGCTGCAAAATTGTTGCTGGAAAGTTTCCTGGATTGCTATGCAAACATTTAATCATGAGCAACAGCAGTTTATTAGCAGAGACAAGAGAATGGATGGACAGTAACTAAATACCTGAATGGAAAAAGCTTGAGTAGTAGAAATAATCGTGCATTGTGCATCTGGCTTTTCAGCTTGTAGAGTACCTCTACTGTCAACAGTTGTTAGCATAGGCTGTTAGCATGGAACAGTGCCAACCCC
Source organism: Conger conger (assembly GCF_963514075.1). Taxonomy (NCBI): domain Eukaryota; kingdom Metazoa; phylum Chordata; class Actinopteri; order Anguilliformes; family Congridae; genus Conger; species Conger conger. The sequence goes on along the minus strand of NC_083765.1, from coordinate 47,044,884 downwards.
AGATATCTGCTCAGTCCCCCACAAATCTCACTGTTAATAAGATCTACATGCTGTTACATTTAAAGTAATAGTTTGTGGCTGTCTTCGTTTAGATAATTACTTTTAGTAATTAGTTTGTGAAACAAAGCACAAAAGTGAGTGCACATTTTCACAAGATGTTAGTTATTCACGGGTTCTAATGCCTTTCTTTATTGTAAGCCCCCCCCCCCACACCTCTAATCTGCTGCTCTATAAAAGTAAGCAAGAAAAGTTTCCCTTGCTTGGAGCTGAATAGCTCATTTACAGTACACAACTGCAAATTTGTCTGATGTGGTTAATCAATGTTTTTTTAAATAAGTGTATACCACTGATACAAGTTGTAATGCTTGTTTACGGTTCTATTTCAAGTATCATTCCTTGGCGAAGCAGCCACTCGAGTCAAAATGAAAAACCATTAGATGCTAGCCGATGCACGTCAATCACCTTGCGAGTTTGGCAGAATAACGTTAGAGTTTACTAAAGTTGCATTGCAATTACCTGGCAATACTTACAAGCATGCAGGATCTCCTTTCTTGTAAATTATTCTTGTAATGAAATTGTTAATAAAAACAGTTTTAATTGGATTGTGTCTATAATATCTATATTATTATGTTTGATAACCATTTTATAAAAGCAATAACTCCAGGACATGGTATATAGAAATTTTATCACAGCTACGGGGGTTGTGATCCTTCGCTGCGCATCAGGACGAACAATGTCCCTTAGTTGTGATAAAATTTCTATATACCACAAAGTGGTGCTGCTTTGTAACATAGGCTCTGTTACGCCTCAGTGCCCACTTGCAGGTGTCTTTGGTAAAACAATTGATACCAGTTGTGTCTGTGTAATACAGCATACTAGGTTTTTAAACCATGTGGCATTAACATCACGCTGATGTGCTCTGATCAAATCAATGGGGGGATTATCTGCTTGGATACTAGTAAATAGCACAAGTTTAATCATGTTGAACCTGGCACCTGAAATAGGGTCAATAGCTGAAAGATAAATAGGACACTGCAGCGGATATTCATACATTTTTAAAAGTACAGTAATAAATAATAAATTAAAGGAATGACATTACATTACATTATTGGCATTTGGCAGACGCTCTTATGCAGAGCCACGTACAGTTGATTAGACTAAGCAGGAGACAATCCTCCCATGGAGCAATGCAGGGTTAAGGGCCTTGCTTATTGTGGCTACAACAGGGATCGAACCACCCACCCCCTTGCGTGTGCCAGTCATGTACTTTAACCACTACGCTACAGGCTGACCCTCGCCAACAATAACTAAGAAACCTCATGAGGGAGGCAGAGCTGTGATATTCATATTTCTGAATGCAGCGGGGTGGTGGCACGTTCCAACAGAGTGCACATTTAAGCACTCTCTCAACTCTCTCACTCTCTCCCAACATAATTGTAGCCAAGGATGACTCTGGTTCTCCTTTGGACATTGTCAGCTCTCATGCCTGGAGTAGAGATGAATGCAACACTGCAGCATAGTACTGTGGGATGCAGGCTGTGGACGGCAAGGAGGTCTATCTGTCCATGCCGGGGGGAACAGAAGAACCGAAAGCAGACAGGGGTGCAGAAAAAGTGGCAGGTTTAATAGCAAACGCAGGGGCAGACAGAGCGGAGTCAAAAAACAGACCAGGGTCAAAAACCAGGGGGTCAGTCCAACAAGGCAGAGGTATAGATATCCACAATAACCAAAGAAGAGTCCAGAGAAGCAGGCAGGGGTCAAAACCGGAAATCTAGATAAACAAGGGCAAGGGCAAGGGCAAGGGCAAGGGCAAGGGCAAGGGCAAGGGCAAGGGCAAGGGCAAGGGCAAGGGCAAGGGCAAGGGAACAAGGAGGCTAGAACTGGGGGAAGGAATAAAGGCCTCAGAACAAGAAAACAGGACAAGACGAACTAGCAGCGTGCAACTGAAAAGGACAGGTATAAATACACAGGGAAATGAAACAAACTAGGCGGGGCATGGGAGTGAGGGCGGTCTAACAAATAAACATCAGGTGAGACACATGAAAGGGTAACAGGACAATAATGAGGGGGAAACGAAAACGCGGACTGGATTCACAAAGACACACATGTAATACAAATGGCTCCGGACTAGGGAGTAGACAATTTGCAGAGAATCAGGAGATGCAGAGATACGGAAAGACAGGTGCGAATACTTTGCTGAACCTAAGCAAGTAATAGAATGATAGTGATAAAATAGGAATGTTATGTTAGTTTGTTAGTTTGACAAACATATTAGTGTGTTAGTATAATTAGTACTGTACAACCTCTATGTTAGTTGGGATTAGTATATTAGTGCTATGTACAAACATGAAATGGAGAGAAAGCAGGAAGTAAGGAATGCAAGATTGGAAGGAAGGTTGAACCCCGGAACTACTGTAAACACCCAAATAGTGGGGCACTCAGACAGGGGAGTGACTGGGCTCGTAAACATTCAGACTCAGACATCACAGGGGAAGACGAGTGCAAAGACTAATGAATATAAACAGGACACCAGACATGAAATATGAAAAATAATGAATTACAGGAATAATGATAATAAACAATGATAAACTAACAGACAGAACACAGGAACATAACAGCCAGGAAGCTTAATGTGTAGGTTACACATGTGATTCACATGTGGAGTACTGCTGTTGTACCCTTCAGCAAAATACTTCAGTAAATATCAGCTGTATGAATGTAAACTGGATAAATTGCGATGGACTATCAGTGCTGGCTAAAGCAGACAGGTCAATCAGGATGACACTGGGTACCACTGCCACTGTTTTCCTACACACTTGAAAATGTACATCTGTTCACTGGATGTTTTTTAGTTATTAGCACCATTCTCTGCAAACTCTAGAGACTGTTGTGTGTGAAAATCCCAGGAGATCAGCAGTTTCTGAGATACTGTAACCACCCTGTCCATCACCAACTATCATTCCACGGTCAAAGTCACCTAGATCACATTTCTGACTTTTGGTCTGAAAAACATCTATACCTCTTGCTCATGTCTGCATGCTTGTATGCATTTAGTTGCTACCACATGATTGGCTGATTAAATATTTGCATTAACAAGCTGGTGTACAGGTCTACCTAATAGAGTGTACATTATGAATATACTTTTAATAGATGTGAGTGTGGAAGTACTACTGAAATATTTTGTTCCCTGAATTTGATGGGAAACACACACACACACACACACACACACACACACACACACACACGCACACACATCTCATTCCAACCCAAAATTGGGAATTGCATTTTAAACGCTTTCACAGAAATAATTTCTTCTGGGCCACATAACTACAGATGTGGCAGCGGGTGGTCTTCTGGTAAGGCTTCTCTTTTCTCCTGCCTAGAGAGAATATCAGCTTCTAAATTTAGGGCAGGCTCATCTTGTCCTGTGACAAAACTGCTTTTGTTTATTTTTGCTGGTTTGAGACGATAATCAGACAGAGTGCGTGGTGCCTTATTCCTAAAAAAATCCCATGACCTTATGTCTTTTTTTTCCCAGGCCAAACTGCATTTCTAAATTTACTGTGGGTTGATTTCCTGTTTCCATTTTTGTCATCTTCATGTGACAACCAATGAGAAAGAAGCCAGATGTTTGACATCACAATGAGTGCACTAAAGTTTCACAACTGTTATGTTGCTGGTAAAGAAGGTTGTTATGGGTTCAGAGAATGGAGAATGAGCTGACAATGGATATTCACTATTGCATATTCATATTTATAAAAGTCTTTATTTAATCATTATAATTTTAGCATTATCAGTTAAGTACCCTGTCTATTTTCTCTTAGTATTTCTAATTGTTGTACTTCCTTGAGAAGTAACAAAACTGCAGTCTAAATTAAAAACTGAATAGTCCAGTAATTTCCATGAAATATTAGCCCTGTAAATGAATCCAAGCAAATGGTTACCCAATAAAATGACTACCTTATTACTTTACATACAAAAAGATTTCCTCCTGCACAGCTTTGTGTTTTGAGTTTTAGAAATAGTGCCCATCCTGTCAGGTGGAATGCTAGTTGAACACAGGAGAATCTGCTCTGTTTTCAACTGATGGCAGCAGATTGTTAAATCTCCCTGCGCATACCCATCTAGTTTGTGTTACTTCTGTCACTGGGGGAGAGACTATTGACTCACTACACAGAATGTAGCAGAAAGTTCAATGGCAGCACATTCATTGAACAGGGAGGAGAAAGAGACAAATGCCAAGCTCTTCAGAACTAATCAAGACGGTTTTCCTTCTTTCCAACGACAGTCCCGGTTCCTGTCTGACAAGGATGCAGGCTTAACGCGAACTGCCAGGATGAAAAGTTTCTAAGTTCATTGGTAATCTCTCCTGTCATTTCCTGTGTAAATCATCATTCAATAAAAGTATATTTTTTGCACACCCCACGTCCCGCAAGACGCAGTTTCAAACCTGAAGGGGGTTGTCCTTATTGGGAAACATGGTTGAGTAAATCAAATGTGATGGATGTCCCAAGAAGACTAAAAGATATTGTGCGAAATCAAATTTCGTACAAAAAGTTGGATTGTTGTTCATTGCACTAGTGCTTTCATTATTTATTTTACAAGAATAGGGGCCTCAAGAAAATGACAGAGGGGTGTACAATTTTATTGGGTCATCCTTCAACACTGACAGTTCCAAAGTCCCCCCTGCTACAAAATGTTTATCGTACATGGTCGTACTCCATCACTCTTTGCCAAAAACTTGATTAGTAGAATCTATCATTGTTAAACATGGCAAAGACCCTCATCCAGACCCATTGAATCATTATTGCAAGCTCAGCACTCACAGAAATGGCTAGACCGTGGAGTTAACCCAAGGTGCCAAAATAATCTACTTTGTAATGTATGACAAGAAAAAACCAATTTCATGTAACCACTAATTAGGTACTAAACAAGTAAAGTGCAGTTCAATATTGTTTATGGCCCAGATCTGAAAGGGGAAAATATGGACTACCTAAAGTAAAACCGCATCTGGCTAGGTGTGTAACGTGGCAGTTTATGACGGTCTCCATATATAACAGTAAAAAAAAACTACGTACACTTCTACACCACATCTCACCACACGGTGATGTACATAAAAAAGGTAATAAGGGCAAGCCGGATCAGAAAAAATGAATTAAAAAGAGTAGTAATTTTGTCTCATATCAATTCCTGCTTTTCGCACAAAATAAAAAATATATTCATTTAAAAGAAGAGATCCTGCTCCATCCACTGGGTCCTTTTCTAAGCACGTTGACCGGCCATTTCTTCTTCTTTTTTCACGGAGGTCGCTTGTAAAACATTTTTAAAAGCTATTAAACTCTGGAGGCTGTGTCCTGGGTGGCCTTTCCTGAGTGTTTTGTCTCCAGGGAACGTGCTAAATTGTGCTGGAGGAGGTATAGCTCCCGCCGCTGCCTTTCAGAGGCACCCACTGTTGATTACTTCATTGTAATTATCTTTCTGCCTGTATAATCAGCCCGTTCTTTATCGCTTTTAGACCAAGCGCCATCAGTCAGCACTTGAGTGCTTTAAAAAGCACCAGGCACCCTCTCAGGAATTTTTCAAGTCGGCGAGAGCAGACTGCATAAAATACGTCAGACATGATGATGATGACCTTGCTCTGTTCAGAGGTCCAAACTCTGCTCTGGAAAAGGCAGTTAATGCAGCCATTTACCAGCACTGAGCAGTCTCTTGGCTAGAGACCATGTTGAAATGGTCATGGCTACATCTGTGACGGAAAAAAAATTATCAGTCACATTCTGAGAAAGGCTTGAAACAATGCTTTACAGCACCAAGGAATGCAGTTTGCCTTACCACATTTCTTTTCAAACTAAATAAATATTTGAAAAGTCTTAAGACTTGTAAAGTCATATCACTGTACTCATATCTTGTTTAAAAGTTCATAGAAGTCACCTATGACTTTAACAACTTAGAAGGCTAAGTTGGACAAATCAATTAATGAAACCTCCAAAGACTTATTAATAAATGATCAAACATGTCCAACCTACCATCCCAAAAATTGTATCAAACACACTTGGGCAGTTTTAGGGCATGCCATTCAATGAAACAAGACAAGTTTCAAGGGGGAACTTCTCTTAAAGGGACCCTGCACATATAACCAACTCCCAAATAATGAAAACTCAAAAAAAAAAAAAAAGTCAGAGGTTATTAAATATTCCTATTGATTAGAAAATGAAAATATATTTAATTGAACAGCATTTTTGATCTGGTGCCTAGTGCCTGAATTGAAAATCATTGCCAACATAGTATATCATTGTTCATGTTCTCTCCCTGAGTGCGCAAGTTTCTGTGGACGCCCTTCTAAAAATAACTATCATTGTGGCATTGTGGCATTTCCCTTTTTCCTACATTCCTACAATTTGTGGCAGAGTGAGCTTTTATCATTTTTTATGAAAAGCTCATACCTTATATTTTATACCTCCATTGCTAAGGACAATATGCTCAGTTGTGCCCTTAAACTGCCTAAATGTGTCTACTTGAATCTAGCTCCATGTGTCTTACAACAATGCCTTAGAACAATTGGAGTGATGATAATTGTAATCCATTTGGGTGTAAAATGGCCAGGAACTCAACTTTTACTGTTGAAAGAATGTACCTAATTTGTCCAAAATCACCCTGTCTTTAGACCCCAAAACAATAAAATAAAATGAAGTTAAATAAATCCTGAAGATTAAAGTTGAAGTGCAATGTAGGAGCTGCGTATTCACCTACTGACTATGTTCAATAAACCTAACAATAGTCCATTATTTTTATTTCCTGAAATCTATGTTCTGTTCTGTTCTGCTCATTTATGTCTGTAGAAAAGGCCTTGTTGAAATCATTCAATATTTCCACTGAGATCTCTTGGCTTGTATTTTAGATATCCATGAAACGCAGGAAGCAAAGCAGTGAAACGTTTATTTTTTCTGTCTCTGATTCTCTCCATCCCCCTATCCAATCTGCTGCACATGTGGGCTTGATTATAGCCAGTGAATGCCAGAGTAAGGCTCATGTCTAAAACACTGTTTAGGTGTCATTTTATGCTATTTACGTTTCCCGACTTTAATTTTACTGCTTTCAGAAAAATGAAACTGAAAAGTGGCGTTAAATTCAGAAATGGTAAACATTTAGTGACTTAATTATGTTTGTTAATTATTTTTGTGCTCTATGCCAAATGCTGTATAAAGACTTTTGAGACTCCCTTGGTTAGGCAGTACAGTATATATAGAAGTATAGAAGTACCATATAAGGAAAACTCCCAGGACACACTGTGCTGATAACCACTTGAAAGACATCCAAACACAATTCTTCCTCTCCTCTGATGAGATATCCAGAAACAAAACACAATTATCTTCCAATTTTTTTAGACTACATTTCATCAGCTGCATATAACATTGCTCATTTGTTACACATTTCCACAGAAATAGGATTGGCTACATCTCCATACTTTATAATATTTTATTCCTGATGGAAAAGAAAAATAGGACTTTTTTTCTGGTGCGCACACATGATTTACACACAAACTAAACAAAAGCATTCATTTGCACATTTTTCACTTCAAAAACATATTGCTTTCTTTAATATTGTGGGTGATTGCACAGTCCCCACTTCCCGCTGAGATCACACATCTTGTGGTGAAAGTGGTGGAAAATACCCTAAACAAGCAACAAAAGACATTACAGTTTTATGTTACTTCAATAACAATTGGACACTTTTATTGTGCTAAGCCGACTGTAAGGCTTACCTACCGGAATGTTCCCAACATTGCAGGAGTGTCCTCCACTAAAGGGTCAACTGACTGTAAGAAACACTGAGCTGGAGGATTTGAGGGTAACAGATGAAACCAGCATTCTTTCTTCTCTCAGAATGCATTCTTGCATTCTTTGTTCTCCTTTCCAAGCCCCGAAGGCCACACACACAGAAAATCTGATATTTTTATATGAAGTCTATCAGTAGTATGTAACATTTTTATGGCATCGTAATGCTAAATGCAGCCATTGACATGGCAAAAACCAGTGACATATTTAACTCATTACTGCGGCCATTCTGCCAAACAGCGGCATGTGAACATAGACCCAGGCTATTGCGGTATAGCTGAAGCTATATTGTGACTAAGTCATGATTTTCCCTCCATAAATTTGATCTACTTGCTCGTCATTGTAGGACCAGGCCTTATATAAATATGGCTTTATAAATAGTAATATTTAGTCTCAAAATATTTGCCTCTGGAATCAGCAATACCATTATTCACCATATATGTATGCATTAAATCAAAATTAATGCAGACACATACTTGTACCTTATTTATAAAATACTGACAAATCATTGCAAAAATGTATTTAGAGAAGTATTATGAGTGTTCTGTAAGATTTGTGTTGAAAGTTTTACCATTCACTCTAATATGGACTAACTTTCTCACAGAGGACTCAGGAATGTCGGTCGACCTTTCCAGCTGCAGCCGGGGCGCTTAGTTTCCAATGAAACGTAAACATTTAGCTGGAGGGATTCGCAGCTAGACACACTTTCAAGGATAATGATGAAGAGCTGTTTTCTCTTGTTGTGTTTTTGTTGTTTCTTCCTTAGACCTATGACAAACTCTGACCTTTATCTGACTCTCAGTGCAGCGCATGTGGTGCCTTTCCTTGTTCTTATTGATGTCTTTCCAGGTTGTTGGCAACCAATCCTTCTCTCTGCAGATCTCCGCTTCATGCGCACAGCCCTTGTTTATATTAAAAACAAACAAATGCTCCAGCATAGTGATTGGCTAGGTATTTTGTGGTGCTGAAGAATGAAGTGACCCTGTAATCCTAATTCAAACCACATGGTTCGGGATACAAGTTATCTACACAGCAAATGTGGCACACGTTTTGGCAGAGGGTCGCGAGACCTTGTACAATAGACAAAGTCTTAAATAGCACTGCAAATAAAGTTGCATGTGTGAGTACAACAATAGGCCCACAGTCAGGCTTGTATGAGACGGTTGGTTCAGTGGGCGCAGATTTCCTTCTCGGCTTCAGTTAAACAGAAACACATGGTGAAATGAGTGCACCGCACATTTTTGTACAATTATTAATTATGCTACACAGTGAAGCCAAAGCAAGACTGGCCATTTGAGCCTATAGTAGTCATGGTAATTGGCAACAGCTGTGCTTCCCTATGCATCTGGCCACGTCCAGATATGTGCATTAAATAGACATGTAAAGACGGGTGGTGGGGGAACGGAGTCCGCACCTCTCCGGGGACCGGCACGTGAATCAACACGTGCTGGTCAGTATTGGCACAGCTTGACTGAACACTGAACACCAGCTGCAGCTCGGTAACGGGGCAGGATTCAGGGGAAGAAAAACAGTCTCTGAATACAGGCTCGTTATGAAGCGGCCATTTTAGTTTGGACGAAAACTGAATAATCATTGCTGCTTCCAGCTGCTGATGTTAACAGCAGATTCTCAAATTTTGAAAAATGTTTCCTCAAGCTTTAATGTTTCCTCTAACCCTCATGTTACTGTATCAAAGCCACATCTAAAGCCCATTTGAGCTTTAAATGTGGCTAAAGCTCAAAGGAGACTGATTGGGGTAGCACCCCTGCACAGAAAAAACATTTATTTGGTGTTAATGAATGAACTTTTGCAATATCTAAATTACAGAATATCATCACCACAGTAGAGTCAATCATTACACAAAGAAAAAATCATAGCCGACAATCACACAGTGGGTAAATCTACAGTCCATTTTCAAGTGAAAAAAATTCTGCTAAAACTACCTTGCTCGTGAACATTTTTGCCACAAGGATTGGTTGGGCCTCATAGTAGAGGCACTACTCATTCGAGCCTCAGTTATGTCATTTGTTGACTTTGACCAGGCCTCTCCACAGTGGACCACACATTTACCATGACAGGGGTTAACTCAGCACTCATTGTGTGTGATACATTACTACTATACATACCCCAAACACTAGGAATTGCCTCCCATTGCTACTCACCCCCTACCAGCCTGGCTGGTTCCTCAGGCATGGCCTCTATTCTAAGGCAGTGTCACAGCAAGCCAGGCTTCAAAGTGTGTCTCAAGGCCCATGCCCCAGGCCTCCATCTGTCTCCCTGAAAGACTTCCCTCGGAGTGCCATGTTGGCATGGGGCGATGGCTCAGCACCCCGCTTCAGTGGTGAAGGTCACTGTCCCACCAAGGGGCAGCCCTGGGCCACGTCTGGTCCAGCGGGGCAGAAACAAAACGCAGACATGTGGACAAATCGCCAGATCTGATCAGACAACTCCAGTGTGGCGTAGAAGCTTGTGAAATAGGAGGAATCATCAACATGGAAACTTTAACGTAATTAAATACTCTCTCCCTGAATCGGATACAACATCTGTGTGCAATTCCATCTCATGTACAATTTTGTAAAATGCGATTCTAATCCACAGATGCTGGCTAGGTTCCAAATGTACCCTTAATCATTATTATTATTATTATTATTATTACTACTATTACTACTACATTGTTTGGGCAGCTGCGTCAGCAACTAACAATTGTTGACAACCCTGGAGTTCTAGCTAGCAGCTAGCAAGCTTTCCAAACGGAGAGCGACAACACATTATATGTGGCAAATAATTCTCATCCTATATCCCTTAATAAACAGGCATCTGAGTATCTCTCAAAGTACTTGGCTTGGCTTATTTCAACGATTTGTTTTATTTATTTTTGGGGGGCATGGTGTATTCAGTTGGCTCCTGGAAAGTCGAGAACTCTAACTCAAAAAGAGAATCTCAAAAGAAGAAAGACATTCCATGCTTTAGTTCCCTCAGCCATTAAAAACAATTCTGTTTCTTGCCAATTCTACTCCAAATTAATTGCACATGACATCATTTTAGAAATGCTCATGATTTCCCCTTCTTTAGACTGAGCCTCCGTTCATCTGACTCATCTCGGGGGAACAGTATTAGCGAACGCCATTCTACTTTCATGACCATTTACCTTGATTTATAACCACCTTTGCTTTTTACAATTGCACGTTATGCTTATTCTAATTTTCATAAAGAATCACCGTCACTGAGCTATGGGATTTCCCTTTATAGCGGGTTTATGCAACAAAACTTCAGAAAGTGATTGTCGTGATTTCAGCAAGATTAACAGTTTTGAAACATTTATATATGTGTTGGTATTTTACAAATCAAAGGATTTCCTGTTCATAAACGCTTTCAGACTTGTTTTTTGTATTGTTTATAATTAATTGTTGGTGTTAGCTGTGAGATGCATGTTGATCTGCAGGATGATGCATCTCCATGGTAGTCTGTCCATCATTTCTGATTAAAATTCCTGTTGAACAATGTGATGTGATGCAATGCAATTCCAAAACATGCAAGAGCTTAACAGGAACCAAAAACAAACACATTAATGCCAATTTAGAAAATTTTAAAGGACACAACCATTTTCCCCCCTTGTTTCGAATGCTTGCCAGAAATTTTACAAGTTTGCTCTGAAACAACAAACTCACTTAGTCCAAACACTGGCACAAGCACATACATTTGGTCGCATTGCCCCCGCCTATTTCCAACAGCACCTGTAATCACCACACCTCCAGCAGCTTCAATGCATGGAGCAGCAGATTGTTGCCATTTATATCCACTTTCTTCCCACCTCATTAAACAATCAACTGCTTCTAATTACTCGGCCTGTGTGCTGTGTGCAGAGGCCCTCAGGCTTGGCCACCCTCTCTTCTCTTAATGATCTGCAGTGGAGTCAGAATGCAATGAGACAGAGCACTAGTCCAGACACTGTCCCCCAAGCATGTTCATGAAAGCAAGTGTCTACAGTAGCTCTTCAGGCCAAATTCACACTTTGTCACATGATTCATTTTGTTAAGAAAAATGTAATCTGTAAGAAATTGGTAAGAAGGCATCTTGGAAATGTAATGTCTATCCTGCACACCTCTTCTTAGAGTGTGCATGTGGTAGTGATATGTTTTTCACAATTTGGTAACATTTAGGAGGTGGCACGGATGGTGCAGTGGGTAGCTGTCCTGGGTGTATTCCTGCCTTTCGCCTAATGTATGCTGGGAAAGGCTCCAGCCCCCCTGCAACCCTGTTCAGGATAAGCGGGTTAAGATAATGGATGGATGGGTAACATTTGAAGGACTCATATTTGCAATTCAGTGAGAAGTACATAATGCAATTTCATGAGCTATTGTACACATCTTCGAGTTCACTCTATAGGCATACATTTCTTGATGTGTTCTCTACTATGATTAAATAATTTAATATGCAAATATAAAACAGTGGGAAATTGGCTGAAAATATTTTTGTGGTATAAACACTGGCCTTTCAGAAATATGGCCATGGTACTCAACAGGCTTTTAAGAAGACTTTTCAGGATTTTGTGTCACTGCCAACATGAGAATATTAAAGATGATTCCATGCTTCAGTAGAAATCAAAAAGAAAGAAGAGAAACATCAAAAGAGATAATTACATATTATTATGGACACAGTAATGGCTCCTGTAGCACTTTCTATTTTTCCATAAGTCTAGCTAATCATTTGTCTAACTGTAATGCAGGAAAGTGTCAGACACATTTATTAATGGATAAAAGGTCTGTCGGCTTGCTGTCTGGCTTAGCTTCTGGCTCAGTTTCAGGTTTAATCCTTGGACATTGGCTACCCTAAAATCTATGGAACAATTATTTTTTGTGTGTTTTTCTTTCTCATCCAAATTACACATTACCTGCAAGGTAATAACATATATTAAGACACTTTTCAGGTTGTTCAAAAAATGTACCTTCTCTTCAGTGCCTGAATCCCTGTAATCTCTAGAAACATCTCTGGAAACTCCAAGCATCATCAGAATCTTACAGAAAGTGTGATATGAAATGTTTCATTTAGATACTTTTCTGAAAGCAGGTATTTCTATTTTCATCAGATGGTTAATGTTATATCATCAAAGGATGATACACATTAATAACTCATGTTGGATGAAATCTATTATTTTCACACATGAGGTGAACAGTATGCCACGGAATCCTGTTCTCTTTCTCAGCATTGCATCATCATTGCATGACCTTTATTGTTAAATACAAGCCCAACATGTTCTTGTCTTCTTATTCTTGTTCTCAAGTTTTAAAATAAGTTAATAAGTAAAACTCTTGTAAACAGCTAGCACTGATGTGTGTACTCCTGGCTGTAGCAACTGTTTTGTTTTATTGATTGATTACATAACATTTTCAGTTGCTCAAGGCACTGGTTCCCTTCCGGCATCCCCAGTCAGTTTCATTTGGTGTTTTCCATGTCAAGTACACCCCATCCAGCTAATGAAGGGCTTGATTCATTATATCAGTGCTTGAGCTGGAGCTCATCAAATACCTGGAACTGACTGAGGCCCCCACCACTGCCTTAGCTTGTTCTAGTACATTGAAATGAATTATCCATTTGAATCCTCTGGAACTGACCTTCTTCAGGTATGTGAATACGTACATTGCACCACATCAGTCCTGAGCATGCACTTATCAGAAACTGCCTGCGCTCTCTTCACAGAATTGCAATTCCCATCAACTGCATGTCATTTTGTCAGCGCTAAGAAATGCTAAACAGCCATTTTGCACAAATGTGACCGGAAAAAGCAGAACACTGGAGCTGAAAAAGTCCACATTAGGTGCAATTTTCTGATGCAGTTAAATTACCCCAGAGGGTTGAATGAGAGCTGTAACAGTCTTTAGCCTATAAAAATCCATATTTGTCCAGTTGCCCTATGTCTGAAAGATTCCTATGGACTAACCACATCATTGTGTGATTTTGAGATTTGTGTCCAAGGAAAATATTTGAATACCTGCCCTAAACGACTCGTGCAGAACTGCCCCCCACCCCCCTTCAGCCATAAAACAAGCAGCTTTCCAGTGGGGTTTGGTGGCCCCCACTCAATAGAGCTGAGAAGACTTTGGCCCCACAGACTTGGGTCAATGCCCAGCACGACATTGTTACAAACAATCTTTTCACAGCAGTATTAAGAAGTTCTGCCCATTTATTTTTCATACAGCCGGCATTGTGGGGCCAGAGGAGATCCATTGTCATGTTCCTCAGTGTGGATTCAGTCATGTCTATGAATTATTGACTGCATTGAGTTTAGGCATGCCTCACTGTCATCTTTTGTGGGGTTTTTTAATGTTCTTTTGGCTGAGATTTATAATCAAAGTCAAGAATTCACTTCAGAAAGTGATAAAAGGAAACCTATTTAGACTGAACAGCAGAAAATGTGCCTGAGAATGCGATATGCATGTAAATGAACTTATCAAAAAAAAAAGTTTGATGGCCCATGATCGCCGTTGACTTTAATTATGCCAGGACGCTGAAGTGTATAATTCAGCCTGTCTTATAGCTTGAGCCAAGTTTCATGCCTTTGTTCTTGTGTTATACTGAATCCTCCCTTTGCCATACTGTGCGATAGACAAAATAAAATGTAAAACCTAAGAAATAACTAAGGTAGAAGTTCTCTGTCTTTAAATAGGGATATTGTCCTCTGTGCAGGCACCAATTTGGCTCTGAGCCACATGAAAAATGACACTGCCTGATCCACACATTGGCTGCTGACATAGGCAGTGTAGCATAATGGCCAGGGAATTAGGCTTGGTTGGACTTCTAGCAGTCAATGCCTGTAAAGGACATGCGTCAAAGTACTAAACAAGTCTACTTTCCTTTAAATAATGGCTATGCATAAAAATTGCTGTAATTTCTGCATGGTGAAGCCAACGTTTATAAATACCCTAAAATAAAAGTTGAGAATGTGCACTTTAACCCCATGTGAATGGTTTGATTACAAATTTATACTGTATACTGTACATGCCTTGTCCCAAACATTATAGTGCATACCAACATACACACACATACAGGCCCATAAAGTTGCTCTGGATATGAGTTTTTGCTAAATCATGAAATACAGTGTACAGTAAGGTACATATTTTGGTTATTTATGCGCTATGGAATGAGAACCTGTGGTATACTGTGGATATTTTATATTTTTATATTTTATACAATGGTTACCACATTTATCTTTCTTTATTTCACAAAAGAAAGACAAGACAAACTTCAAATGAATGTATTTTTAACGGAACTATGTTTTATGGTAAATGTATTCTTCCGCTGAATAGTAGTTCATTGGTTGCTAAGCAATGGTATTATGAACGTTAGCTAGCAATAATGTATCCCCACTCCACTATCTAAGTAACAGTACTAATGCTAGCTAAATTTACAAGCAGTAATGTATCCCCACTGCACTACTGTTAGCTAGCCAACTAGCTAGTGTACGTTATACCAGTAACGCTGACACACAAGTCATTTGTCTTTGTTATAGCCATTTATCTGAATACTGCCAGATTACGTGCAGTTATTGAAATAACTATAAGCCTCATTATGAGTCATCATTTGCTTTTCAGAGTTTGGTGGTCTTGCTGGTATTTTGATCCGAGTATGTTGCCTTAGTTGTATTTATTTCATTCCTACTCCTTTCCAAATTCCAGAGAAGGTCAAAGGATACTTTAAAATCTCTAATTTCAGGCTAATTTCGGTTACACAGTAGATAAAGGTGATCTACAAACATGTAATATTAAAAGATATGTGGATCATCATGGATATTGGCATGGCTGGAATGCAAACGGACCAATAGAGACAAAGGACCTATCCATTGTATAAAATGTGCTTTATGGTGAGTAAACAGGATTGTGCTTGTAGTGAACGGCTATGACCAAGGCCTTGGATACAAGGGCACATATTCGCCAGACATCAAATCTCCGCTCAGGCCAGGGGCCTGTATCACAAAGCAGAGTTACTGAGTTAGCTGGATAACTGCAGTAAAAATGTAAGTACAATTCAGAACCCTTCCAAACATGGACTGAAGTAAAAAGAGCTGATTTGTGTTTTTAGTTACATTTAAACTGACAAAAAGCAGGAAAATAGGCACAGCATGACATTTAATCCTGATCCTCTGAGGGCTGCACTCTGAGTTGCACTACCTATTTGTGTCTCTGGTGTGTAATTTTACTTTTGCATACACTCAGTGACCACTTTATTGGGGGCTTAGGGTTGTTTCATTCACTCTTTAAAGCGTCTTTGTGAAAAGTGCTAAAAAATAATTTAATTTAATTAAATTATTAGGAATACCTGTATACCAGCTTGTTAATGCAAATATTTAATTAGCCAATCATGTGGCAGCAACTAAATTAATAAAAGCATGCAGACGGGGTCAAGAGGCTCAGCTGTTTTTCAGACCAAATGTCAGAATAGGGAAGAAATGTGATGACTGTGGAATGATTGTTGGTGCCAGACAGAGTGGTTTGAATATCTCAGAAACTGCTGATCACCTGGTATTTTCACGCCCAACAGTCACAGAGTTTACAGAAAGTGTTGCAAAAAATGAAAAACATCCAGTCAGGGCCAGACTGGTCGAAGATGGCAGGAAGGTGACAGTAATGCAAATAATCACACATTACAACAGTGGTATGCAGAAGAGGCACACACGATGTGTCAAACATCTAAGTGGATAAGCTACAGCAAGAGACTTAACAAGTCTATTCAATACCCAATAAAGTGGTCACTGAGTGTATATTAATCTTGTTACATTTAAAAAAATGAAAGATCAGGTTAAATAACAAAAAATAAAATACATTGATTTTGGTAATGCAGAAGTTGCCAAATAGCTGCCTGAAACTAAGATATACTGCATAGGCATGTGCTAATCTGATCAGATACAGAAGAAACATTGGTTTAAATTGATGCCAAACAAATATTGCCTCAATGTATAAAAAGTGGCTTCCAAGGAAGACCTAAACAGATTAATCACACAAGCCAATTCAATGTCTATCATCAGATCACAGTCTATGTATTGAACTTTAATAGCCTGTAAATTGTCTTATCTTGGTTTGTCATCTGGACATTGCAAGTTCCTCAGTACTCAGAATGATAGGCTATCTGAGGCCATCACCTAATTCAAGGGCCGTAAATCAGTTACATTTAAATTTCCCTTTATTAACAGTAAAGTGAAAGGCACTGGTGGTATGAAGTACACCATTGAAGAAAGAGAGAGATACCTACACACTGCAGTAAAAGTGCTGTAAACATCCAGTATACACACACACACGCATGTGCATGCACACACACGCATATATACATGCACATGCACGCACACACACATATACATGCGCACAGGCACGCACACACACATACACACACACAAGGCACATTGATAGGGGAGAACATATGCCTTGTTTCCACAATTACTATATACGTATATACAGTACCATGGGCTTAAACTCCATTAACAATCCATATGAAACAATACACTTTTTTTTTTCTTTTTTTTCCTATAAAGCCAATTACAAATCTTAGTGTTGCAATTACTATCTCAAAGAATTTAAAATTGTCCAGTGGGCAGGCTCATTATTGGTCCTATGTCATAACCAGTCACCATCTACTTTTTAGACTCAAAGAACAAATGCTAAACTGTACTGCACATTTGTCTGCGAATAAGATGTGAATTACACAGTTGAAGAAACAAGTGTGCTGTTGGGTTCCCCATGCTAAACTGTCAGAAAAACAAAAGGGGCATTCACCTCATGGATGTGTGGCAAAGATATAGCTGAACGGTGGGTTGTGGGGTGGGCGGGGGTTAACAGTGAAGGTAAGGGGTTGAGACCTCTTTCATCATGAAATTTTTGATTCCATGAGGGAAGTTTGTTTTTAGGAATGAAAGGTTGTGCAACATTATAAAAGATTTGCTGCGTACAATATGATTTCAAAAATTATTATTATTCGGATTTTGGAACATTGAGAATAATAATGAGACACTATTTCTTAAAATCTATTTCATTTGTCATTTAATTGTTTTCAAGGTTCTCCATAGTCTCACAAGACTGTCACTTTTCCAGCAATATTCCTTATAAAGTCACGCATTAAGGCCACTGGCAAGCAGCTCAGACTGTGAATAGTTGTTTGTGCTTGATATACAGTGCAACACCACCATATCTCAGTATCGCTTTGTCATGTAGATCTCTGGTGTCACAGTGGAATACAAAGCACACACACACTCACACATGCACACACACACACAGGACCTGCCCGGCAGTCAGAACGATTTTACGGTTTCCGTTGCAGCCGAACAATGAGGTTATGAGAATCCGCTGAACTTCCGGAGAGTTCTCCTTCCTAGAACCCAGGGGCTGTCTCTGTGGTAGAATCGGATGCCCTGCTTTTGTGGGCTTCAGGCTCAAAGCGGATTAATGGCGAGGGAAGATGCCTCAGCACACATTCATCCCCTCGTATCGGTGAGATTGAGGACTCTTCTCAGAGCACCTGCTCGCATTGGCGCGGTCATTTCGAATTATGAATGGTTCTCAACTCCATGGAAATCCAGACACCGTGGACGAATCCCGCAGCTCAAGCCCTTTAAGTCACTCCCAGGCTCTGTGTGCAGCAGAGAGCCCCATTTATTCTCATGTTTTCTCAGAGGAAACAAAGGTTTGAAAAATAACCCCAGAGGCGGTTCTGAGGGGTTTGGCTGAAGTAGAAACCCAGACCCAAATCTCATCTTCTGCGGATTGGAGCAGGGAAGAGGCCCAGAGAAAGCAGGGATTGTCATGTAAATAGTCATCAAAGCACATCACTTGGCGCCAGGGCGGGCAGAGTTTTTTTTTCTTTCAACCACACAAGCATGAGTGTGTACAATGGTGTGTCTGCACGCAGAAAAACCATATGAACGGTATGTCTACAGTTATATGTGCTATATAAAAAAGAAGAGCAGCATGTGAACAATAATTTTATTGACTGAAAGGGTAATGGATTATTTTTGTTACTTTAAAATGTACAACTATTGCTAAGGCAAACTGTTATACCGGGGGGGAACAGAAGAACCAAAAGCAGACATGGGTGCAGAACAAATGGCAGGTTTAATTTCAAAAGCAGGGGCAGACAGAGCGGAGTCAAAAAACAGGCCAAGGTCAAAAACCAGGGGGTCAGTCCAACAAGGCAGAGGCACAGATATCCAAAACAAGCAAAGAAGAGTCCAGGGAAGCAGGCAGGGGTCAAAACTGGAAATCCAGAAAACAACGGTAAGGACTCAGGAACAAGGAGGCTAAAACCGGGGGAAGGAATAAGGGCTCGGGACTCAAGAAACAGGACAAGACAAACTAGCAGCGTGCAACTGAAAAGCACAGGTATAAATACACAGGGGAATGAGACAAACTAGGCGGGGCATGGGAGTGAGGGCGGTCTAACAAATAAACATCAGGTGAGACACATGAAAGGGTAACAGGACAATAACGAGGGGGAAACGAAAATGCGGACTGGATTCACAAAGACACACATGTAATACAAACAGCTCCGGACTAGGGAGTAGACAATTTGCAGAGAATCAGGAGATGCAGAGATATGGAGAGACAGGTGCGAATACTTCGCTGAAACGAAGCAAGTAATCAGTGATAGAATAGGGAGGCGGAGTTACAGAACAGAATTGAAACTGGAGATGCGTTAGTAAGTTAGTTAAGTGATTTAAATTACAAATACCCAAAACTAGTGAATGTTAGTTTGTTAGTTTGATGAACATATTAGTGTGTTAGTATAATTAGTACTGGACAACTTCTATGTTAGTTGGGATTAGTATATTAGTGCTATGTACAAACATGAAATGGAGAGAAAGCAGGAAGTAAGGAATGCAAGATTGGAAGGAAGGTTGAACCCCGGAACTACCGTAAACACCCGAATAGTGGGGCACGCAGACAGGGGAGTGACTGGACTAGTAAACATTCAGACTCAGACATCACAGGGGAAGACAAGTGCAAAGACTAATGAATATAAACAGAACACCAGACATGAAATATGAAAAATAATAAATTACAGGAATAATGATAATAAATAGACAGACAGAACACAGGAACATAACACAAACCACCTCTGCAGCTATTAAGCATTGTTGTGCATATTTATAAATTGCACTGCTCTTTAATTAATTCTGCTATGCTGCCAAGTGCATACTTTAACTTGGATGAAGTATATGTTTAGGACGTTTAAGCAAATGGAAGTAAATGCCAGGCTGCTTTCAGACATGTTTTCTTTTTCCTCCATATCCATGATGCTCTTGATTTGCATATGTAAGAAAATCTGGTGTTTGTGTATTCAACAACCACAAGCAGATCATAACTGTAGCTTTGCTATTTGTGTTTGATTTACAAGTCCTTGGATTGCTTTTGTTTGCTTTTCCAGGGGCATGACAGGCTTTACATGGAAACATTTTTAGTTTCATGAGGTATACTGCACACTGTATAGGCATAATTCTCTCTCTCTCTCTCTCTCTCTCTCTCTCTCTCTCTCTCTCTCACACACACACACACACACATATATTCACACATAAAAAGTAAACATATAATAATATTTCAAATATTTCATTCACAGTTTTGATTGTGGCCTAATGAATTTAGGCGCTACTTACAGTATATGTTATTTTACATGCTGTACATGAGTTAGCGCTGGTGGTATACTCTGTAGACATGTGTATGTCATTGTATGCGCAATGCAATGGAGATACAATTTCCCCACCGTGTACTTGTCATAGAATCTTACAGTTTAGCATTATATATATCAGCTCTTGCTACACCTGGAGTTACTTCAATGTAAATGTTGTGCCTTTTGAACAGAAGCCTTATAGCTTCATTGTCTGGTGATCAAAGATTCAAATACTGACACTGGTATGAGAAACACTTCGATATACTATAAACTATACACTGTATTCAAACCTGGATATTCCTTCACTGCTGTAGAAAATGTCTCCTTCACATTAAGCAGATCAATGGGATGTAAGTGCGATTAGTCAGACATACAGGATGGGTTTGGATAGCTCTTTATTTATAACAAGAATACAAATAGAGGATGACCACAATGCTTGGCCGTTAAATTAAAGCACTTGTGGTGCTTTTCCCATTGTTGGTCAATGCTGCTAGATAGGACAGGAGATGGATATTTTCAGAGGGACTGAAAGGTCCCATTGCTTGAAATGCATGGTTATTCTGGAAAAGCTGACAGATAATCTAGACGTCTTGATCTTAAGCCATTTTTCCATGGACCTGTTGAGTAGGTCCTCTGCACACCTGGGGCCACCCACAAGCATTTCCTGGGAAATTTGACCCCAGTCCGACAGGATGAAAACCCCACGCATGACAGCAAGTTCGCCCCCTGCTCAGGTCAAAAGCAAAAGCAGATGTGTTTAATTTGCAAAAAAACACAACCAGAATATACAGTATCTTCAGCAAACACATGTGCCTAGGCTATTCTGTTCTTGTTCTTAGATAATTGAGAATTAAAGGCAAACACATATTTACTGTACCTCTTGTGTCATTTGCCAGACTTTTTTTGTTGCAGCACTTCTAAAATAGAACTTGAAGAAATAAAAGAAGCTCAAGACATTTCTCAGAACACAAACCTGCAGCCAGCTGCACATGCTGGCCATCTTATGACAAAAGGCTTTAAACCAGATGGAACCTGTTTTCATTGCTGACTGTATATTATTTCAATATCTGGTATATCAGGGCTGTATATACTATACATCTATAGTGCAGAGACTCCATAAATCTGTGCAACTTGGCTCTCTACTACAGCACATTGTCAACTGTCAGTTTTAATTTGAATGCATTTACACGCATATCGGGTGAACCATCTAGAAATTACAGCCCTTCTCTGTACTGCAAACTATGTGGCATGTATCCAACACCAAGGAAAGGTGGAATTAGATCTAAATTAAGACTGTTCTCCATGGCAACATAAGTAAAATGACAGATCACTGGCTCAATATATTGACAGTAAAAAATGAATTTATAAATATTATCTTTGGTCACATTAGAATGGCACGCATAAACTGCTAGAGAAAAAAACAAAATATTTCGGTCAAGTAGAAAAACAACTTCCGTACAGTAATCCCATTTGAGCAAGATGAACATATCAGCCTGACTTCCTAGTTTTGAATAGTGAATATAGTATAGATTGTGAGCATTTTTCAAGTCTGTAATAACAGCATTCCAACCAGGATTTCAGCCACCTTTAATGCTCATGCAATGATAAAGCAGTGCTTATTATCACCAAAGTAAGATCTCAGAGGTCTGGTCATTTACCTACACTAAGTAATAAAAAAATGTGTAAACAAAATGCCAGTAATTTATGGTAATGTATTTAATGACTGTGAAATAACTATATAACTGTGTTATCTTGTTTCAGTGAAAGTGTTACTTCTTCGGAACCTTCCTTTAAATTATGAATTCGATAAATAAGTCTTTTCAGTCACTTTGGTAGTGGCTTCAGTCTACAGCTGCCACGCAGAGGAAAGATAATCTGTCATTTCATTGGCTTAATTACTCATCGGCATGTGGGACACATCTTGGAATGCGCAAAATGCGAAATGTACAATGTGCCCTCCTGCCAGTGACCGGCGTTTCATTTCTGAACCACAATCTCACCGCATCTTGTGCTGTGAGGGATTTGAAGCTGTGCTTTCCGGGGTTGTTTAGAAGCTCTTAAATCAGCATATCGATCCCCTTATCAGAGCAGCCAGAGTGATGGAAAGAAGAGCAGGTCTGTGATGCCTGTAGTGCCCATATAAAGCAGCAGATTCTTTAGAGCAGAAGAGCAAAGAACCCTTTATCATTGTAATTGCCAGAGGTACTATTGATTCAATCCATCTCCATCGCAGGTACATAGGCCCTGGAGAGAATAAATTGCTTGTTCACATCTGAGCAGAGGCAGGAGGGTGTTTTGTTTTTGATGTCTCACACTGTCTTAAGTTTTTTTTTTTATGGTCTTGCAAGTATGACACTATGCAAAGACAACTGATAGACCCAGATTCAATCCAAGCACTATGCACATTGTCTTCAACTTTCAGTGGAGAAGTTATGTTTCATCTCATTAATCTTGATGACTCACTTTAGCAGAGTCTTGTCATGGTATCTAAAACCACAAAATTAACGCCCCCAAACCGAGCCCAATACTTAAAGTCACATCTCCTACTGCAATCCAATGAAGCACATTACAGTGCAGTGTACTGCAGTGCAGCCTCCAACCATCCACAGTCACTTACGCTAGATTTGATTTGTTAATAAATACAAAATCCATTACACATGGAAGGAGAGAAAAGGTAAATTATAGAGGGTGAAAGAGCTTTTAAACATGATTTGACAAGCTATTATGCGTTCCCAGAATAACATTATCACCAGTGAAAGCCTATCAACGTTAACACACGTGCTTTGTGACAAGGCCAATTTATTATTCTTATAATGGCAACAACTCATTGTACATCATGTACAGGGTGAGAGAGGGGTGTGCACTGTATGATTTGGACTATGTAAAAGTCACAGGAATTTTATTTTGTTTCCCTCTTTTCTGTTCTACAACTTAGAAAGGAGGACAAATATTAGTATTTCTTCAATGTGTTGAAGATTTAAGAGACCCTTCAAGTTTTCAGTGAAGGCAATTTTTTCCCAACCATTATAACTGTACAGTAATTCTCATGTTGGGAATGTGCTCTTTAACTTGCATAGATTTATTTGGTACCATACTGCAGATATTAGCATATTAAATTATATGAAATGTGGCTCGGTAGCTTCCTTGTTTATCATTGTGCTGGAGTTATATACTAAAGCTAAAATGAAATAATACTATTGGAAGTTGGAAGGAAATGTTTCATAGGTTTTCATACTTTGTGTTTTGTGACCTAGTACTGGAGGAATATCTGGACATACAGTTCTTCACAACAGCATGGGTCTCGTTACATATGTATGAAATTGTACATATTTTATAAGGATTGTATGGTGAGAGAAATAAAATAATGCATTCTGTCTTTCATTACTGTCAGGGACTGGTTCCTGCACTAAATTTTATTACATATTCCAGCGAACATTTGAACATTTGATTTATTTTTTATTTTATTTTTTTTACATTATGTTTGCATCAGGCAATTAAAATGAGCTAACCTCAGGAAGAGTAAGCCTTGTCTAAGCCTAACACATCTCTGGGAATGAAAAAATATAATTAGCATTAACTCCGACTACCATTGTTAGGAAAAATAGCAACACAATTTGTGGTCTTAGCTGACTTAAA
The DNA here is from genome assembly GCF_963514075.1 of Conger conger. Taxonomy (NCBI): domain Eukaryota; kingdom Metazoa; phylum Chordata; class Actinopteri; order Anguilliformes; family Congridae; genus Conger; species Conger conger. Next base: position 47,020,768 of record NC_083765.1, on the reverse strand, counting down.
CAAGACTGAAGTGTGTTCTGTGTACATGGGGGCCACCTCATTATCCTAATAAAAGCCACGCAGAGAACAACTGCACTCAATGAATAAAACATTGGAAAAAACAGTCGTTTGTGTCAGAAATAAACACATTGCGGTGTTTTGTAAATATTTCATGGATCAATTTGGTTCTGCTTCATCTATGAGTTCAAAGACAAAGGAGATGTTCCATTTCCTTATTAATGCATTTTGTTAAACATTAATAGGGTGAGCAGAAGGAAATTGCCTTTAATCTTTGTCCTCTTCTCTTTTTTTCCTCTCTAGTTGTGTGCATAAGACTGATTGGGCTGTCAGCTCGCCCCTGCACCTAATATTAAATCTGGGTTATTCAAATTAGATTTAAACTTCTTTTTTGTATATTAACACATTTGTCATCTTTCATCACATCCTGGAGGAGTGGACTGCCATCGGATGAAATTTCCAGACAGCTCTTCTCCGGGAGCGAGAATCCCCATTTCGGAATGGCGTTCCCGGCATCTGAATCCCTGTGAGATCCAGAAGACTGCTGCTCAGTAAGCATATTGAGTCCCGAAAGGCAGGGCCTCTAGCCACTGCCCTGCATGCTGCAGGTGTAAGGGGGGGGCTGTGGAAAGCTCTCCGGCCATCACGGCCATCTGTGGCACAAGGAGAGGGGGATGATAGGCAGCTGCCCCCATCCCCCCCCCGGGGCCATGCTGTGGGCCTCTGCCCACCCCCCCACCCCCCAATAATAAATAATGAAATAAATGAAGGCACGGATTCAGTGGCTGAGATCAGAGCTGCAGCTCCTCCCTGTGCTGCCTGTCAGAAGCCTGGATGTGGAGCACGGGCCTTGTCATTCTGATAGAAGCCCTCCCTCCGCCCCCTCACGCATCTCATACAGTAAGTGTGGAGCATGGATCATTCTGAGGGAAGATGTCAGAAACATAACGCAAATGAACATGACATCTCTGTTCCTCAAAGCCTGATCGGAATTAAACTGTCATTGTGGAAATTGAGATAATTACCATTACCCTATACGTATGGTGGAACTACTGCAAGCTTCTGACACCCACCCACACACACACACACACACACACAACACTGTATTATTATTTCCTATGACTAATACCAGAGGATTTTTTTCTTTCCAAGATTCTTATGAAGTTGGTGCTTGCATGTATGTGTGCATGTGCATGTGCATGAGCCTTCTTGCATATGTGCGCGGACACACGTGTGCAGTTCTATGGTAATTCATGCAATAACAGCATCACTATCACTGCCGTTAGTACATTTAAATATCCAATTTATCTTACCCAGTGATGGGATATTGGACAGCACAGTACACCCTCATTTTGACATGGACTATATTAACAAAAATTCTGGAACAGTCCCTAGTGCATGTGCCTTAAAATTGAAAGTTTGTAGCCTAGATATATAATTATAAATCATTGCCAGCCTTAATTATCTGCCATTTGCTTTCTTGTCTTTCAGGCCTACAGACAGTGATTTGTTATCATTAGGCAACTAGCTATAGGTACATAGCTATAGCTACCGGCTTTTTTAATGAGTTAGATTGATAGTGAGTACTGCCACCACTGTGATTTTCTGCTGTAAGTATCAAGACTGGGGCTTGCTATGATTAAAAATAATATGTATATCTTTAGAAATAATTTATACAACAAACATTGATGACTGCCATAGAAATTACCCAGGCAAAACTTGTGCACTGTTATTTTGAAGAAATAATAATTAACATTAATTAAGAGGAAAATGTACAAAAAGTGAAATTAGAAATGACAAAGACTTAATTGCGCACATTTGCAGCGCAGAAGACCATTTTCTCCATTTTCTCCATCTGCTATTGCCTGTATTCTGAACACATAAATACTTACACTTCTGCTCATTTAAGGCAACCAAAAGATGAATGTAACAGAAGTGACCAAATACATTCAGTCTGGCCATTCTCCTCTGACCTCTCTCATTAATAAGTCGTTTCTATCTGCAGAACTGCTGCCCCCTGGATGTTTTTTTGTTTTTGTACCATAGTCTGCAAACTCTAGAGACTGTTCTGTGGGAAAATCGCAGGAGATCGCAAACCACGCAAACCACTCTGTCTGGTACCAACAATCATTCCATGGTCAAAATCACTTTTATTCCTCAGAATATCAGAATGGGGAATAAAAGTGATTTTGACCATGGAATGATTGTTCTGAACCTCTTGACTACTTCTCTTGAACCTCTTGACTACTTCTGCCTGCTTTTATTCATTTAGTTGTCGCCACATGTATGGTTGATTAAATATTTGCATTAACAAACTGGTGTACAGGTGTACCTAATATTCTGTCAGTCAGTGAAACCAAACAGAATCACAATTAAAACATTTAATTTGCCATAATTAATTCTGGCTTAGCATTGTGCATTGTTCTACTAGCCCAGTTTATCCCAAGATTTTAATGGAGAATAGAAATGTCTTGAAATGTCACAATTGCTTGTCAAATCTGCAGATATGCATACTGGCTCTTAAATCCCTTGGATTTGGTTTTGGTAAACAACATTTATATGATAACTGATAGCTTGAAAGTGTTTTGGGATTATTTTCGTGTTCTTGTTCTTTGCATTATTATTATTATTAATATTATTATTATTATTATTATGCACTCACTCAGTCATCTGTTGAGCTCTGTTTGAGACCTGTGTTCCAGAGAGTCTTCCCCTCTCTGCCTCATGTGTTCATGCTGGCTATAATCATCTTCCTACACTGGTTTCAGCTGCTCAAAGGGACCCGTGTCCCTCCCACATCTCATGCTATCCTGGGCAGGACGTGCTTCCTGGGCGGCCCGAGGCTGCTGGTGGCAGCTCCAGCCTGATATGTTTGACAGGGGGGAAAAATAACTTCCACTCCTGAGAGTTTACCCCATGACCACTGGGGATGGGGCCGGGGGCGAGACAAATGACACATGCACACCAGAACTGGAGAGAAGGGCTCTTTTTCTTTTTTTGCTGTTACTGTTGCTTCTGGACCTGCTTAAGACACCCACAGAAGGCATATGCATGAACACAAAAAGTAAGACATTTTTCGAAGATCCTTTAAGCGCCTTACATGTTATGCAGATAACATTGCTGACACGCAATAGAGCAGAAACTTCTTCATTTTCATACATTGTACTGATCCAGTGGACCACAGTGTCTGCAGGTATTTGTGTTTTTCTTTCAATCAACAGCCAATTAAGGTCTTGATAACAATCCAATGAAAAACTTACACTCATGCTAAAACACAAAGAAACCAGGAGACACTGCAGGACTGGAGTTTGACACTCCTGCCATTGTTGTATAATTGGCCTGTTAAGAATGAGAGTTGATTTTAGTTAAATCATGACTGGGGGAAGACTAATTCAATGTTGGTATGAAAAGTGCATTGGCTTAAACTGGATGTTTATTTACCCATAACTTACCACAAAAACCTAGCATGTGAAAATCAGTCCTCCCGCTTTTCCACCCACAAGCAAATCCAAATCATTTTAGTGACTGAATAGTGGATGAGAGTTAATTTTCATTCCCTCCTGGTCTTCCAATCGATGTCCAAAAGAGGGAAGACCTGGACAACCAGCGCTAGCCAATGGGGATGAGTTATGTGACCGGGTGAGCCAATGGGGATGAGTTATGTGACCGGGTGAGCCAATGGGGATGAGGTATGTGATCAGGTGAGCCAATGGGGATGAGTTATGTGACTGGATGAGCCAATGGGCATGACTTTTATGTGACCGGGCGAGGCCTGTAGAGGAGCAGCTCCCGCTCTCGGGGATGAAGCGGCATTAATCGCCGCTGTCAGTGAAGCAGGTGCCGTCCCCACGGCGGCCGCTCTTCATTTCCATGCGGAGAGGGGCGGCGGGACACAGAAATCACCGGGGATCACCAGTAAGCGCCGCTGACAGCTCCTATCCCGCCAGGCGTGGGGGTCAAAATAGAACTGTCTCTCCGCATTTTGAAATATACCTCGCCCGGCCCTCCTTAAGCCCCGCTACCGCAGTATTGGTCCGTGAGCAATGCGGGTCCGTGACTCCCCCCCCATCCCGCCTTTAATCGATATGCCAGAGGCCTTTTCCCTCCATTCTTCCATGATGAATGGTGGAGGCCACGGGAGCGCCGATGGAATATTAAAAGATGTATACCCGCGCTCACGAGATTGGACACAGAGATTTGGAGGCTCCCGCCACCGCCGCTTCCATTTCCACTGCCGACAATTCAATTTTTACTGCCCAGATCCTCCAATTCATTTAAAGGGCACATAAAAAGGTAGTAAACAATTCCATGCAAATTGCCGTGAAGAAACGCCATTCTCACATACAGAGGACCCCTTCAGCTCGAGTCCAGCAAGCTGTTCGCTCACGGTTCACACTCTTAAAAGGGCTCTCGGAGGTTTATCCTATTTAAAAGGGCCTTTTTGTATTCCCTAATTCACTGTGCCGTTTACGGAGCTGGGTCTGCTCTACCCATTCCTCCAAACAGGTGCCACCTCTAGAAGTTGGGAGAATAGAATTATTCGCTTATTTACGTAGATTCAAAACCATGAAGATTTTGCGGGGCTTTTGGGATCTGTGATTTTTAATTACATACAATTGATTATGTCGTGTTCATTTTCTTGCCATACAGAAGATTTGCTCACTAAATTATTTTATATCCAATGAATAATCATATGGGCAATTGTGCTATTGAAACTGCTACTTATAATAAAATACGTAGATATTAAGAAAAAGAAGATAAGCATCAGTAAGAATAGCATCAGTTTGCTTGCAGAAGTTCTTAGTTGTTACTTTCTTTTTTATTTTTGTACTAAGTTAATTAATGACTTGGAATTCATTAAGTTAGATATTAGGAATTATGTAAGTTTTATGTAAGTACAGAGTAGAAAACACAACCACCAAAAGTGGTGTTACCACAAAAGGTCATGAGTTATCCTGTTATCACTTGCTTTAATTAGTCTCAAGAGGGCCTCTTCCTTACATTAATGACATGTTAACCTTTTTTACTGTTTGCACCATAGCTCTGATTAGGTTTTTTGTTTTGTTTTATTTTGCTTTGTTTTTTTAAAAGCAGCCATTGAAAAGGTTACTCCCATCAGGGTGAGCATGAGACATAACTCCCCCCTGTGACAGCTTCTAAATACCAGTTCTTCTCCCTCTTTGTCCTTTCTTCTTTCACTCCTCCTCCTCCTCCTCCTCCTCCTCCTCATCATCATCATCATCCCTGTGACAGACTCCTACTGGGCCATGGCTGTGTAATCAGCAGCCGGCTTCTTTCCATGTAGTAAATTGTGATGTGGAAGATTTCATGCGTGAATCCTACATGCTGTTTAATACATACTGCTCATTCAGGGGCTTCTGATAGGTCACGGTACAGTGGGTTTCTAGCCAGCCGTGGATTAGGCGAGTGTCACATTTGGCATGTTCACATTTGGGAGGGATCTCCCCAAGAGATTCACAATGAACAAATCAGCCTGGGATAAGATTAATACATAATGTGCTAGTCATGCCTGTGTAGTGGTCCTGAAGTAGGTTTGGTGGTGTTTCATGGACCACAAACCAGGAAAGAATGTCTCGTAGCACAGTGGGAGTAAATGTGAGGTGGGTTGCTTCCCTGAAGTTTGTGGCTTAGGTTTGTTTTTAGATGTCTACATGATTAAATTATTTTTACAAGAAACATTAGACACTCGATGTACAAGAACCTCAACCTGAAAAGTAATGCCATGAGTTGAACTGCTGCTAGTATTTCTATATTTATGTGAATGTCAACCCCAAAAACCTGAATAACATGCCAGGTATACTACCATTTTACAATACAGTATGCTTACATGGAAGCTAGATTAAAAGACGCAATCATACTTACATTTAAAAAAAACAACTGCTACGGCCTGTAGCGTAGTGGTTACGGTAAATAACTGGGACACGCAAGGTTGGTGGTTCGATCCCCAGTGTAGGCACAATAAGATCCCTAGAGCAAGGCCCTTAACCCTGCATTGCTCCAGGAGAGGATTGTCTTCTGCTTAGTCTAATCAACTGTACGTTGCTCTGGCCGCAGCTGCCAAATGCTGTTAATGTAAATGTAATGTAAGTTATACTTTGTTTTTAAATGTATGCTGCACTTTACTGTGTGTGGTTTATATTGATTTTATTATCCATGCATTATTATAACAGTCGTAGGCCTCTGGTTTGTTTCATTAATGCATTGTTCACAACTCAGTTGTGGATATTAATGTGGAAAAATGTCGTACCAGGACAGTGAAAGTGATCTCAAAACCAATTAATGGCACAAATTCATTGATAAATGTGTCCACATGTATGAAGAAATCAACAGAATACAAATGATTATCAGTAATTATCTAAAAGCCTTCTGGAAGCTGAAATTCAGTCACTCAAGGAGAATGTGCCAGCTCATAACTTTTATTCAAACCCAATTCAATGTTTTACTAGTATAAACCAGTGTAAATTAAAGCACTAAGTACATCTATAATTACTGGAGACTGAAGCAATTCTCAGATGTAGCAGTCTGCCAAGCTTGTATTAGATTATGGGATATCAGTTGCTGAAATATCAGACATTAATAAAATGGTAATTTCCTAAATGTGCCAACTGTTGCATGGAAAGTCTCACTATCTGCAATTCAACATCTGTCCAATTTGGTTGTACAATGGTGCAAATTCACCTGTGAGGCTTGACTTCAGACCAATTGTCATTCTAGCCAATAAGCAGCTAATAACAGGCTTCAGTTAGCAACATTATTATTCGCAATTACCAATTATGTGAAGAACCCAATTTTAGCTCTGGGGTAGAAACTGTTTTCCTGTTTGTTATTTGTCAGATTAAATTGCTTCGGCCATTGCCTCTCTAAATGGTAATGCCAGCAGTAGCTTGCTCCCTCTGTCAGAAAATAACAATCTCCATCTCCATATGCTATGAAATGAAGCAGTCACAGGCTACTAAGCATGAAAATACCAAATTGACTGTTTGACTTTATTCTAACTTTTTCCCCAAGCCACACATACATGCCCTTTCCAAGGACAAAACAGTGTCTCAGTACTCTAAAATTGAAAATTCTCTGCTTACATAAGATGGTTTACTTTCCATCAGTATATGATACATTCTATAGAGTAAAAAATGTATATATATACTGAATACATTGAGGTTGAGTACCTTGTGCAAGGGAGCATTGTCACCAATCAACTTTTAAATTGAACCCACAGCCTTTGCAAGTCATTTCAGTAACAGAGGCAGCAAACAGAAAACTGGAAGTAAATTATCCTACCTACATATATGGGGATTCAATCAGAGATTCAATCAATATTCGTCCTTTACATTTAGTTACAAATAAGAGCAAATGCCCGTCTTTATTCGTCCACCTTACCTGGTTAGTTAATGAAGGTAATTGCTGAGTTCCACTCATACTCTCTCTGAGAAGTAAAGCAGTACCGGCGAATGCACCACACAAAAAGCAGAACTAGCCGCCAGTATAAGGAGCTTGCTTTCATTTATCAGACAGTGATGGTCTCTGAACCGCTGTGCTATAGGTACACAGGACAACGCCACCAGAGTTTGTCTTAGGAAGTACAGAATAAAATACAGCAGTAAGTGTTGCCAAACAGCCCTGACGATTTAGAGGCCTCGTGTCTTTTCTCACAGTTAATTGTCTGACCCCATTTTCTGAGCAGTGGATCATAGGGGCAAGTCCCAATCCCGCGGCAAGGGGGAGGTCAGGGGAGTCCGAAAATAATGGCTTTTGAGAAGTCTCGTAGGAAGTGGAGTGTTTTGTGAATGATGCAGGTACAAAGCTCCTATGTCAGAGGAGCTCAAAGGAGAGGTGTTGTGAATGAATGAAGAAACCCTAGAAGCACATGAGACCAATCTGAAGGTGCCTGGAAGACCTCTGTATGTTGGGTGTCCCCAGTGTTCTTACTTCTCCCGTATTTTGTGGGGAGAATTCCTGCTTTGGTGTTTTGTATAAACTGAAAGCATTAAGCTTTTAAAAGCTGTGGAAATTGTAGGATGGAGATCTGCTTGCTTACTGAATTCATGTCGGGAGCTCCGTTTCCTCCTAGAATTGTAATCCCTTTTAATGTTCCATGACCAGATACTTGTGTACATACTAGAGTTGCCAGTTCTGGACGTAGTTACAGTCTAGTCAATCTTTCAACGTCACCGTATTCAAGGGGGAGGAATAAACAGTGTTGTGGTTTGAGGATTTTTGTTGCTGCAATTCCTCTGTTGTCCATCAGAAGTCTGAAATTACCTATTGTACCTTTTTTACCAAATAGTTCCAACTTTACCACATCTGCCACAAAATTGTATGTGCCTTGTAGCACAATGTTGCAAATTCTATAAAGAACTGACATGTGGTTCTACCCCCCTTAGCCAGTTTCCTCGGTTTTAAGAAACAACCTGATCTGAGGACTACCTTGGGGATCTTATGGGATATTAAAATGTAAAAAGTGTAGATCCCTGTTCCTCAACTCATCATCTTCAAGGGCTGAGAACTGCTGGTTTTCCACCCTCCCGTTACCTGGGAGTCAGGTGTGAAGCCAGTCAGGCCAATCAGTAGCTCTAATTGTTCAGTTAATTATCTGGGGGAAAGAAAACCAGGGCCAAACGGGGATTTGATGTTATTAATGCTATTAATATGCTGTTTATAGGATATATAAACAGCTGCTCACTCAGGATAATGAAGGATATGGAATCCAGAAGGATATATAATTAAGGATTCCGAAACGCGAGACTTCCACACTGTAGAGTAATTTACTTTGAAAAGGTATGTGTTCACAATGTCTGTATGTGCTGTGTGTACCTACTGTATACTCAGCGTTGTCTCTAGATGGTAATAGCATTCATACAAAACATAAGAGCCTCAGAGAGCAGTTTGAGATACAGGCTTTACAATACACTTGCCATATCCTCTTCATTGGGTTCACTTAGGTGATATTTCTCTGGGTTCAAACAAGGCTCAATCAATGCTGTGGGGAATCTGGAGGTTTCTCAGTTTGCTGTGCAATGTGTAGGCTTCCTGGGAAATGGGAAAGCTGATAAAATCGACTGTAGCGTATGCACTGCTTGTATGCATGTATGTATCTCTATACTGTATGCATACAATAGGCTATATGAGCTGTTTTTCATTTGGGTATTACAAAAAAAACAAAAGCAATTGTAGGCACAAAAGCTATTGCAATTCTAATATTTCAGACTGGTTGTGTTCTTGTTATACTTTGGAATGAGAGAAATTGAGCTACATTGTAAATAGAGTCATGAGTTTCAAGATACAGTACACTCCTGCATAACCAACCTCAGTGGTAGCATGGTATCAGGAGGTAGGTAGACTGGTAAAAATGAAAATAAGTATGGCATCTGACATATTTAAAAATGTGAATATGCAAAAATAAATGTGTATTTATGTCATTCGTTCTTGTTTTTACAGCACAGTGAATAGAGACAATCAATCACATGCAGGTCCAATAGTCCAAGCTTGGATGTACCGTTAATGCACTGCACTCACATAAAAGTTGTCACTTCGCCAGTCTGTCAATCTTGGTTGGAAATTTGCATTAACATTTAAATGAGGCTGTCATATAAACAACTAGGTCACTTATGCAGGAGGCAGTCATGGATTTCAGTGTATTTTTATACATGTTTAGATGCATTACTGATGATGTTGTCATGGGATTTTAAATTTAACTCAACTTCTATCCTGACATAAATGATAGGCCTGCTGGCAGGTTGGCATAATTGCATTCTCTAAATAAGGTTTTAGCTCACATTTACCCACATGTACTTATTCAGCCAACTTTCTCAAACTCTGTCTGTGAACATGCATTTAACCATGCCTCAAACTCACCAGATATCCCACAATGCATTTTTGTGGTTGCAAGCTTGAGATTCATTATTTATTTTTGGTGTCATTTGCTCCTAGACAGAGCCCAAAGTGCCTGGAAAATATTTTCCACATATGCTCATGCGTGTAGCATGAACTGCACTTAAGAAAATATTGGGCCTCATTTATCAGACGTGAGCCGAATTAAATTCCCCCTAAATTCTTTGGAAATGCATTTGCAGAAATAATGTGGGATTTATCAAAGTTTTTGGATATCAGTTTTTCGTGGGAGCCAAACAAACTTCACGAGTGGTCTCAGCTGTTCATATTATGCGTGTAAATGAAAGCACACAGTTGTAAAGCGTGCTTTGTGCATTCATTATTCCATTCATTTCTATTTTATATTTTTATTGGCAAAAATATTTCAGTAAGGCAACTCAATATTATAATTATTCATATATATATAAATGCAGCAGGATTCAACATTAAAATGGTTTCATGTTTCATTCCGGTAATCCTGATTAATTAATGCTTAAGTGGAGTGTAATATAAATTCCATAAAACACGTAAAAAGTTTGCTATAAATAGGGTGTAGCCTACAAGTCTAAAAGTTTGCCATAAATAGGGCTTAAGCATACCCTGCTTAGTCAGTCGTTTATATGTCTGGCTTCTCTTAACATTAAGAGCGCATATTCAAAGACTGGAGCAATTTCTCTTGAGACTCACAGAAGAAACAACAAACAATAATGGCGAGTTCAAACATCATGGTATAGAAGTGGCATGGCATGCATTTCATTTATTAATGAGTTTTGTTTTTTGCCTCGCATTTAATTTCAGAGGTTGACGTGAACTGTTTTTCCCAATCAGAAGGTGGTAATTCGGTCATTCCGATATGACCTGAAGGCAGCATTAGACTCTCTTTAGATTAAAAGTATTGCTTTAATAGAAGATTAAAGTATGGCTTATTTCCAGAACATGGTCAGGTGCTTTCCGTCCTCAGGTGCTTTCCGTCCTCAGTTTCTTGCGGTCTGGTACAGTGAAAATATATCGCTCCTTGATAATCCCAGACAGTAACGTCTCTCCTATATTGCATAACTTTGCCTTCAGTTTTATGTTAAACGATTTTTGTTTTACCTGTTCCACAATATATGGAACTCAAGACAGAGATGACAAAAACAGCAATATCTCTGATGCATAGGCCAATGCAGCATTCCGGTCCTATGTGGCACATACGTAGTTTGTGTAGCCTATATACACAAAATAAGGCAAATTACCAAGTTTTAGATGTTAGTTTGGATGAAAATAAGGAAGCCGGCACACTGATATGCTCCTTATACACCTTTATTGTAGACAACGTTTCGAAGATCCCTGTGGATCTTCATCAGGTTTGGCATATCGCTTTATGTTTCTCTACAAGGATAATCTGCTTAATTTCCTCAACCGTTTTTGAACAGAATAAACAACGAACAATAACGATGAGTTCAAGTTCAAGTTTATTATAAGATGCTGAGTCCTACATAAGTTTTATACATATTTTCATTTTCGCAAAAAGAGAAGTTACTAAGTAGCTGTAGCACACACTGTAGCGTCATATAATGATATTAAAAAAAACATTAAAAAATCACATATTTTTTGCCATCTATTTAAATTGCCTGAAATTTATTTCCGTGGTCCTTGTAAGGTATTTTAGGGGCGTCAATTTATCCTAATTATACATTTGTGCATGTGCTTTTTGTTTCCAATTGATTGGTAGTTGTCCGATTGATTGGTAGTTACTGGTCCAGAATGCTGCAGCCCGCCAGATCACCAGTCAGCCCAGGTCGGCTCATGTCACCCCACTCCTCATTGGCCTCCACTGGCTTCCTATTGCCGCACGCATCCGATTCAAGGCCCTAGTGTTGGCATTTCAGGCTGCTAAGGGGACTGCCCCACCTTACATACAATCCTTAATCACTCCCTACTCCCCAGCTAGACCACTCCGGTCTGCCATCTCTGGTCGCCTTGTGGTTGCATCACTACGAGCACCTGGTGGTCGAGCTGCATGTTCACGCCTGTTTTCCGTTCTGGTTCCTCAGTGGTGAAATGACTTGCCTACCACTGTCAGGACAGCAGAATCCCTCCCCCTATTTCGACGCAGACTAAAAACACACCTTTTCAAACTGTACCTTAGTCCTACCTCCTGATCCCCCCCCACCCTTTCCGATATCCCTATCCCTCTTGTCTAACCCAAAAAAAATTAAAAAATAGTAAAAAAGAATTGCACTTATGATGACTGTATGTTTAGAACAGCACTTTATGTGTATTTTACTAGTTATGGATGTGATGCTTTAACTTGTGGAAGAACCTATGCACTTGTAACTCGCTTTGGATTAAAAGCGTCTGACTAATGATGAAAATGTAAAATGTAAATCAACATACACATGTGGATACAAAAAAAAGCTGTGTCTACTCCTCTTTCAGAAATTTTTTGTTTGTTTCCGATCATACATACAATTTCACACATATTTCCGAAACTATTTCCTAACCATTGTCACACGTCAGTCTCCAACTGTCAATTTTGTGTCTCTGATCATCAAGTTTCCTGATGAATTTTGACTGATTTGTTCATTACTAATTTGTTTACACATCTCTGCTGTTTTTTGTGTCCTCCTACGTCACCCTTCACCCTTCAGTATGGCCACACATACATTCACTCATAATATGTACATCATTTATTTATTAAATGGTTCACATGTCTCACTCCTATCTGCCTCTCTGGGGAGATTTATTGAGCTTTGAGAATATTAACGAATGCTGTAAGATATGAAAAATAGCTTTCAGTCCATGGCTGTGTAAGTCATAAGGTCTCCATAAGGTATAATAATCTGTTACATGTACTGCATCACAATGCAAAACGGATCATTTTGATGTTATATTAATAATATTTAAAGGTTGTTCGAAGGGTTGTCTTTGTTTTATAATGAAGGAGGTGCAAGAAGTATTCATAATGTGCATTCAGTGTTCTCCTACACTCTGTGTTGACCCTACACACTCTGGAAAAATAATTCCAAAAGGAACCCTTTGATTCCATGGAAGAATCCAATCTAGTTCAATGGCATTTTGTCAGGCAAAATTATTCTTTGTCAGGGAGCTTTCACTTCATACCTATGATAGAGGGTTCAATAAAGAACGGAAAAGTGTTCCTCTATGAAGGCAAGCCAAGGAACCCTTTTTTAAGGGCACATTTATCTGTCTTAATGGTCATGGGTGGGAGGAAAATTGGCACAGATGCTTTGTGTTACCACTTGAAATCTCTCGGGGATTTCCAAGGCCCTGGATTTTATTTGTTTGTTTCCAGTTAAAACTAACATTCCCACATTCCAAGAAGAGGATGACTCACTGGAGAGGACTGAGTGTCGGAGTCACGGCTTTTCCCATGGAAGCGCGGACACCTCCTGACCCTTGCGCCCGCGTGTCCGTGCCTCTCTGTGAGAACGAGGTCCTCTGACAGATGTCACCTTCCTGCTTCCGCTCCCCCTTTAACCCCGCTGAACAACCCCCCCCCCCCAGCCCCTGGTTCCAGCTCTCGCGGGCCCTCCATTTCACAGCTTGGGCAAAGCTAGCATTCCCGTCGGGATGCCCGAGTGATCCTTCCCAGGATTACTGTGGCAGATGATGAGGGAAAAACAGTCTCATTCTGCCAGCCTCTGGGACCTCGCCTGCTGCCCCAGAACCCCCATGCTTATCCCCAAACCCCAGCCAAACCCCCCCACGCCTATCCCCAAACCCCAGCGAAACCCCCCATGCCTATCCCCAAACCCCAGCGAAACCCCCCATGCCTATCTCCAAACCCCAGCCAAACCCCCCCCATACCTATCCCCAAACCCCAGCCAAGCCCCCCCATACCTATCTCCAAACCCCGGCCAAGCCCCCCCATACCTATCCCCAAACCCCAGCCAAACCCCCCCCATGCCTATCCCCAAACCCCAGCCAAGCCCCCCCATGCCTATCCCCAAACCCCAGCCAAACCCCCCATACCTATCCCCAAACCCCAGCCAAGCCCCCCCATACCTATCCCCAAACCCCAGCCAAACCCCCCCCATGCCTATCCCCAAACCCCCGCCAACCCCCCCATGCCTATCCCCAAACCCCAGCCAAACCCCCCCATGCCTATCCCAAAACCCCAGCCAAGCCCCCCCATGCCTATCCCCAAACCCCAGCCAAACCCCCCATGCCTATCCCCAAACCCCAGCCAAGCCCCCCCATGCCTATCCCCAAACCCCAGCCAAGCCCCCCCATGCCTACCACCAAACCCCAGCCAAGCCCCCCCATACCTATCCCCAAACCCCAGCCAAACCCCACACAAGCCCCGTCGCAGGACCGCATCACTCCACCTCATCCTCCATCACCCAGGAGCCATGGACCATGTCATCACAATCTACTGTACTCGCATTTTTAGGTTTTCAAAAATTATCATTGCCGTATTAAAACAACTCCTTTTTACGGGGTACTTCCAATTCTAAATTTCCGATATTAATGCACTGCAAAAGAGTAGCAATGATTAAACAGGATTAAAAGGAGTAATGAAATGCAATCAATTTTTTTGGGTCGAGTGTGATAGATTCCTCTCTCTGTTCACTTTCATGCGTATTTAATGGGTTGTGCAAATGTAACGTGTGACTCATGCGTGCTGCTGAGATACTCTCATACTGACTATGTGAAGGTAGAACAGGGAAAGTAACTTCTCTTTCCGTTTTTCAAACTTAACTGTAATGTAAGTATTCTTACTTGAAGGGGGGGGGGGGGGGGGGGGGGTTGGGGTGGTAATTTGGGTGAGGAACCATGGCAGGAGTCGTTCCACCAGCCGAAAGAACCTCCACACGCCATTTCCTCTCAGCAAGACCCTTTCAGACATTTATAATAATATCCCATTTTTGAACATTTTAAATGATTACATTAAATTGGAGCCATTAAATAAATGTAAGTGCCTTCCTCCAAACCTGAACTCAGGGTTGACACATTGATTTTAATGGTAGCCTGGCAATTTTCTTGCTGTGGGAATTCTAGGAAGTGGCTAAAAATATCAGAGTACATTAGTTTTGTTGAGCCGAGAATGGTTTCAAGCCCACCTACACTCAATGAGCATATTATTAGGTAGACCTGTACAGCAGGTTGTTAATTCAAATATTTAATAAGCCAATCATGTGGCAGCAACAAAATGCATAACAGCATGCAGACATGGTGAAGAGGTTCAGCGGTTGTTCATACCAAATGTTAGAATTGGGGAGAAATGTGATCTAAGTGACTAAGTGACCATGGAATCATTGTTGGTGCCAAACAGGGTGGTGTGAGTATCTCAGAAACTGCTGATCTCCTGTGACTTTCATGCACGACAGTCTCTAGAGTTTGCAGAGAAAGGTGCGAAAAACAAACAAAAAACATCCAGTGAGCAGCAGTTCTGCAGACAGAAATGCCTTGTTAATGAGAGAAGTCAGAGGAGAAAGGCCAGACTGGTCAAAGCTGACAGGAAAGTGACAGTAATGCATTACTTAGCAAAAGGCATTACAACAGTGGCATGCTGAACACACAACGAGGCAAACCTCTAAGCGGATAGGCAACATCAATGGAAGACCAAGACCAGTAGTTCTAATAAATATCTAATAAGGTGCTCACTATATATAGTATATATAGACAGTATAATTGTTGTATGTTGCACTTCAAGTATTGATGATTGATGAAAAGGCACAACTATCCATCCAAACAAAATGTCCTAATTGTGCAATATTGGAATTCCCCTGATATATCAATGTGTGGTATGTACAGTTTGGCTGCCATCTACAACCCCTGGGGTTGGTAATATGTTCGAGTGGCAATAAAACAGGGGGGGGCATTCATAATACTCATGTTAATAATGTATTAATAAACTGTAATAGTGTTGCCGAAAAGTGACTAGAGTGGCATTACATGGGGAAGATTATGCGTATGGTTATCGGGCATCTAAACACACACACATGCACGCGCATACACACAGACACACACACTTTTGTGCAGTGCTGAAGCCTTCAAATTCTGTTCCATTTCTAGGTAAAAAGTCAATAAAGTCTTAGTCTATCCTCGAAGATTCAAAATGCTGAGAGGATAGAGGAGGAAACTAGCATCACAAGTAGACTTTTTTGTCAAACATTTTTGAAGAGAAAGCAAATGTGCCGACCGTTTTTCTTTCATCTGTCCTCTGAAGAGCCAAAGGTAACCCCGACCGAATCAGTACTGGTCTAACTCCCAACAGATTTCATCTCAAACTGTGAGCCTGAATGTCTTTGTCCCTGCTGTGAAATCACAATGTATGATTGGTGCTTCTGCCCTCTAGCTGATTGCATACTTTGTATTGCTTACATTTTATAGCAGGGACAGAAAAAAGAAGAAAAGAAGTTTGTACAAGTCTCACAAAAATTGCAGGTTATAGAAAACAATCTAAAGAAAGAAGGGAACAAAAGCTCTCCTGAGGAATAGGGAAGAACTAAGAAGCACTTTTAAAAGAATTGTGATATGAAATTGTCTTTTTTTTTTTTTTTGAAGGTCATTTTGTTGCCATCTCCAAAACTGGCCCTTTAATCCTTGTCTCTTTTCCCTATTTTTCTTGGGAAGAAGACAGCTATGCACAAGTGAGCATAGCTGTGCCCCCCCCCCTCCCCTCCCCCCCCCCCCCTCTCTCTCTCTCTCTCTGCTCAAAGATGGATCAGGTTTCTGGCAGGTTCTGCCAAACAGCTGTGGGATGTAGGCCTCAGCCTCGCTTTGATAACAAAAGGGTTCATCCCCCCACAGTGGCTCTTTAAATAAATGATTGCTGGAGTGTCTGATGTAAGGAGAATGTGTGAGACAGCAGGTCAAACCAACACAAAGCCGTCAGGCAGCCATTTTCACACAGAGATCTGCACTTTCTTCACAAGCATCAGTTTTTGCATTCATTCATTTTCTGAAAAAAATGTTTCTTATACATCCATCCAGCTAGAGCCTATCTCAGCATGCATTGGGCAAAAGGCAGGAATGCACCCTGGACAGATAATGGACCCTAATCTGTTGCAGAGCACACACACCATTCACTAACTCACCCATACCTACAGGCAGTTTAGAGTCTCCAGTAAGCCTAACCTGCATGGCTTTGGGACTGTAGGAGGAAAGTCCCACAGGCACAGGGAGAACATGCAACTTGACACAGAAAAGTCACAACAGTGCTGTCTACTGCACCACCACCATTTATGTAAGCATGCATTTGTCTGTTTATTTTACAGTGCTGGTTCCCCTTTAACTGAATCACAGCAAACAAAGTACATGTCTGGCCGTGACATCTGCCATTTTTAATTAAACACACAACGATGCTGCTCCGAAGCAGTAAAACAGATTTCGTCTTCTCCTACACCAGTGGGAACTCCAGGCAAGCACCACGAGATCCAGCACAGCAGGTGTTCCTCCACAAGCATTTGAACTGCACATTAGAGGCACGCTCATTTCCTTCAGGTAAAGGTGCTCTGAGCTCCGGAGGCTTGCATATCTCAGCACAAAGCTGCCTTCCTGTTCAGGCAGCACTTCCCAGATCATCAGAGGCAGATTGCACATCTTAAAGCTTCCCCTGCCCCCAAAGAACCGTCCCTTTAAAGTAATATAGGTTTCAAAAACCACAGCCTACTGTTTTACTGAGTCATCCACCTTTCTTTTGCTCATAAAGATAACTTTATATATTAGTGTTACGCTGTATACAGTATAACCATAGAGGGCCAATTATTAGAGTTGTGAAACATGCTTTCATAAAACAAGACAAATCAATCCTCCCTGACCAACATGTCTGAAATGCTCCAAACATGTCCTAACCTGGCTTAATTCCTACAGAGCTAGTTACCGAGAGTTATGCTGAACTGACAGTAACAGCAAGAAATCTACATATTACTTCCTTCTAATCTGAACACAACAGTATCTGAATATTACACAAATAATACAGTAGCCAATACCATAGCAAGGCAGCACTCCTCCATCAATAACCAATGTGCATTAATTGTAATGTAATTCTGATGGGATCCTCCAAGCTCTGGCAGTATGTACAGAAAGGTCCTGCAAGTCTACTACAGTCTGATATAAATAGTGAGCCAATCTATGCATATTACAGCTGGCCTTATGTTCAAAAGTACACTTGGTCTACTGTATGTGTCCTCGAATTGGCTAATATGAAGAGATACTGTATTGTAATTGGCTGAAATAGACAGATTGAGGCTTGGAAAGAGCAATAGGGAGAGTTGAAAATGGGTGTCTGGAGGATTTGGCAGGGAAATGAAGAAACAGAAAAAGATAAATTTTATGGGTAAGTGTTTGGGACTTCTGTGCAGTGATCTCCATAGGGCTCACTTTGGGCCAGAAGCAGCACGCATCTGGCCCAGGGTAGCTTGTTACCTGGGTGGGGCCAGATTGTCAGAAGGTAAATGTTTTGAAGACTCAGAGATCACAGTGAAGTACAATTACCTGCTTCAAACATGACAGCCATGAACCAATCAATACCAGCGATTTTCCAAGTTCTCATTACCAGCAGCATTACAAGCAAAACCTAAAGCATAAAATACAATACTCTGCCCCTATCTGTGACCTATTGCTTGGTTTAAGGACAGTCCTACATTAGCAATACATTGGGCATGTTTAATCATGCATTATGTATACACATTCAGTCAATAATGTGCACTTAGTGTGTGAACATTTACCTTAACCTTTGTATGCATACTTTTTACCATCTGGTAATTGTGGTTCTGAGATGTACATCAAGCACAACAAGAATAACTGCATCAGCACTGCTTGTTAAAAATGAGCCAACTTCCATGGAAAGTAACTCTCTGTTCCCATTTGTCTGGTTTCAGCCTTAAATTTAATGTCCCTTGATCAACTGGAAATGGCAAAAGGATATGTCTAAAGTTATGTGGCATTTATCTTTTTCAACAAAAAGGCATTATATTTATTGCTTAAATCGATCGACTTTTTGTCAAATGATGAAAATAATAAGTGTTTTCGGATATTAGTCCTTATATTGGAGGGATCTTTGAATATTCCTCCATCCAGAATCTTTCAGAACCATTGGTCTACACTTGTAGACTGCTCTTTTAAAATCAAACCATATTTTTTAGTACTTGGTAAATACAATGCTATTTTGGATTTCACCTTTGTATAGCCTAGACTACTGCAATTCCCTCTTGGCTGGCCTCCCAGCGTCCGCCATGAGATCCCTCCAACTTATCCAGAATGCAGCAGCTCGTCTCGTCTTCAACCTTCCCAAATACTCACGTCACCCCCCTGCTTACTTCCCTCCACTGGCTGCCTGTCATGGCTTGCATCAAATTCAAAACATTGGTGCTAGCCTTTCAAGCAGTTAAGGGGTCTTCCCCAGCTTACCTACAAAAGATCATCAGACCCTACACCCCTGCCAGACCTCTTCGTTCAGCGTCCACAGGCCGCTTCGCACCTCCCCCTCTCCGAACCTCCACCTCACGCTCACGACTACTGTCTGTTCTGGCTCCACGGTGGTGGAACGAACTCCCCGTTGAGGTCAGAACTGTAGAATCTCTTCCCATCTTCAAACGCAAACTGAAGACGCCCCTCTTCAAGCAGCATCTCTCCTCACCTACCTCCCTGTGAACCTTAATTGTTGTCTTTCTGTGATTTACTTTCCGTGTATCAGTATTTTTAGTTTGGCTAGGTAAGCAGTGTTTGGCTAGTGAAGGGGTTTGTTCACACTGTTTATTTGTTTAAAAATAAAAATAAAATGGTCCTGGTCCTTATCTTTGTTGTGCAGGTAGCAGTTGAATTTGTACTTCCCTCTAGGGTCTTTCAGCGCACTTATCCCTGGTTATGGGTATGCACTTTGTTGTACGTCGCTCTGGATAAGATTGTCTGCCAAATGCCATTAATGTAATGTAATGTAATGTAATGTATAGGCCCTACTGTACAAAGTTCTCACACAGTCGTATGCATTGTTTCCACTCAAAGTAACAAAAGAAAATCTTCCATCATTGTTGTCACAGACTGAGCTGTGACACACAGGCAGCGTCTCCATTGTCATTGCCACTACTGTCTTCATGCTGTTTCCATTCTGGTTTACCGTCACTAAGCACCATTACCGTAACTTACATCGAACAAACAACGTTGTTTTAGAATGCGGGGAAAGGCCTACTGGCAGTTCGTAAACAACAAATGTTTTTAAATCCCCAAATGCAAAATATTCTGTATGCTTTGTCATGTTCGGAATCAACAAATGCAAACATTCACTCAGGCTGTAAAAATATTCAAATGTATTATAGGGGTGGTTCGTGGGCTACCAGTGGACAAGACCATGTAGACAGGGGTGTTTTAATGGAAATTACAAACATTGGAATTGTATCGATGGTCTACATGAGCAAAAAGTGTTGAATATGACTGTTTGTTTTGGGTTTGCTTATTTTGTTAATTATTCTGTAATTATTATGCTGTTATTGCCTTGATGTAATATTGGGAGAGTTGGCTTTACCCAGTGGGTGGGGCTACAGCTAGCCTTAGGCTGTATTAGGCACCATGGCCGGAGTATGGGGAGGATTGGCAAGTGATAAGGTATGTTACAAAGGTAAAGTCTGTCTTGGGTCATTGGACATAGCCCGGCAACTTATGCCTATATCTTTTGTTTTTGTAAAAAATTTTATTTGCTTATTTTGACATTTCATGATTTTTGCACGGCGGCACGGATGGTGCAGTGGGTAGCACTGCCGCCTCACAGCAAGGAGGTCCTGGGTTCGAATCCCCGTCGGCCGGGGCCTCTCTGTGTGGAGTTTGCATGTTCTCCCCGTGTCTGCGTGGGTTTCCTCCGGGTACTCCGGTTTCCTCCCACAGTCCAAAGACATGCATGTTAGGCTGATTGGAGAGTATAAATTGCCCGTAGGTATGAGTGTGTGAGTGTGTGAGTGAATGGTGTGTGTGCCCTGTGATGGACTGGCGACCCGTCCAGGGTGTATTCCTGCCTTTCGCCCAATGTATGCTGGGATAGGCTCCAGCCCCCCTGCGACCCTGTTCAGGATAAGCGGGTTCAGATAATGGATGGATGGATGATTTTTGCACTGTAAATATCTGCACTTCTTAAGAAAAAGAAAAAAATACAATAAAATAACTATTTTCTTCATAAATTATCTGGCCTCATCTGTCGACTCCGTTGCTGGCCATCCTGTCACAATTGTCTTAGCTTTTTTTCCTCCGATTTCATCTCCCCTTCTCGCTTTTATAAATAGTTTTCGATTCTACCAAGCATGGCTTTGAAAGGAATGGGGGAAAGATCTAAAGGGCCTCTTTGAAGTATGCATTTTTTTAAATGTTCTCTGATTACCATTAGTGATTACAGCAGCATTAGAATGTTCAGTTACAAACACTCTAATCACATACTTAACTTTCATATACTGCAGGCTCAGCGAGAGGAACATGTTATCACCACCACCCAGTGTCTAGAACACATTTACCATGAGAGGCAAAATGACTGTTCTTTTAGATGATAACCTTTCCTGTGGCTTTCTGGGGATAACCTGCACGAAGCCTCCTCATTTTAATTGGTCTTTGGCATCTGTGCTCACTCTGGCAAAGAGGGTGTTTAACCGAGCGTGCTTCAAAAAAATTAAACAAAATTTCCTGGGAAAATATGCCATAAACAACAATAACTTTGTCATAAAGGAGCGCTGGGAAACTGTGAAATCACAACCGTGCACATTAACTATGCATGACAATCAAATTACTGCAAGTTCCTTCTGAATAACTTTCTTACTGTGTCTTTTACTTAATTAATGTTAGTCTTATCCATTGATGAGTATATACACTCACTGAGCATTTTATTAGGAACACCTGTACACCTACTCATTAATGCAATTATCTAATCAGCCAATTGTGTGGCAGCAGAATTACATTACATTATTGGCATTTGGCAGACGCTCTTATCCAGAGCGACGTACAGTTGATTAGACTAAGCAGGAGACAACCCTCCCCTGGAGCAAGGCAGGGTTAAGGGCCTTGCTCAAGGGCCCAATGGCTGTGTGGCTATACTGGGATTAGAACCACTGACCTTGCGTGTCCCAGTCATTTACCTTAACCCCTACGCTACAGGCTGCCCTTCACATGAACTGTCAGAATGGGGATGATCTCAGTGACTTTGACTGTGGAATGATTGTTGGTGCCAGACAGGGTGGGTTGAGTATCCCAGAATGTGTGTATTTCTTTAAACCTTATACATAATAAATGTTTTGAAACATTCCACATGAAATGCCAGCATTCATAAATAAGTCTCAGAAACATAAACATAAGGTTTTTCAGAAACATAAACATGATGGAAAAAAAACTGTACTGTAGATACTGTACTGTATGTGGCATTGTGTGTCTGGAAAATGGAAACATTTGCCTGAACGGTGATCATAGTGAGATACAAAAAATACTTTTACTGAGGAATAATTTAGCAAAAATGAAAAGGCTTATTTATTTATTCATTTATCTGTCTGTGGGAGAAAACCTGAGTACCCAGCAGAAACCTGTGCTGAGAACATGCCAACTCCACACTGAAAGGTGTTCACAGTGCTATCTACCGCACCACCGCCATTTACATATTTATTTATTTATTTATCTGTAGTCATGTGGAGACTCACTGCTGTCGCTGTGTTCACTCTCCTACGTTAACTGGGCTGGAAATGAGGCGCTACTGTCAAGAGGTCAGGCTCCACGCTGGGCAGAAGAGACAGAATATGATTTTATTGCAAAGATCATTACACGCCAGCTGCTATGGTACACATGCAGAAATGACTCCATGGTGAGAAATAACACAATTGCATTGATATTTTCCCTCTTTTATTCAATTATTCATTCAGCTGAGGCTGAGTGGCGCCTTGGCTGTATACACAAAATATTATGGTACGGCTTTAATTAGGTGCTATGAAGTATCACTTCAAAACAGTTGACGTTAATAATTGATTGGTTCTAAAAAATATGTGGCGCAATCTAATTTTAGTGGTCAATATGCGGGACATGCCTTGATATATGGAATTGGTACTCAAGGGTGTCGCTGTCATAGGTTCTATAAAAAGCACTCCAGTTTGGTTTTCTTCAACTAAAAATCGATCAGTTTTCATGGAGGCACAGAGAAACAAAAATGAAAATCAATGAATTATGATCAGATGTATCTATTGAGCAATGATGAATGACTGGATATGAAACATAGATATTAAAGTCTAAGGACCAGTATGATCTTCTTTGTTCTCGTCATCTCAAACTCTAAATAGTAAAAATTTTGTTTCAAAATCTCAGCATGCCCACTCCTGCAGTGTATTTGAGAGGCACATTTCTCCATGTGTAATTGTAAACCATGGAGAAGGTTAAGTATAACGAGTATTTCTCCACGTACACGTTCATTGAAGCTTATTGCCTTGGTGTATCCTTGGTAAGTCCAAGTCTTTTCCCGCTAATGAATTTCAATTACCTTAAATAGTTTCCAGGCTCTAATCAGACTATTGCCAGTGTTTCTCGGAAATAACCTTGTGCACTTTATATTGAAACAACTGCATGACTTGTAGACCAGGGTATAAATAATGGCTCATCTGTGCGAAGCAGCCAGACCATAAACCTCCACTATGCTGTAAAATCAATATCTTTGCACTTAGTTGCGTCTCTAGGGGACCGTGAAAGGTCTAAAGTTTCACAATGGACAGACTAACCAAAATGGAAGAGCGCTTTCAAATTTAACGCATTTGCATAAGACTCTAACAGCTGGCTTTCTGTATCCAGCTAAGAATAACCCAGAGCTCTAAGTTCTCAAAGGAGCAGGTACGGTAGTAACCTTCATACTTAGAGAAGACATCACACAATAGGTGCATTATGCCTACATACATACACAACTCGCAAGAAAAGTGAGTTTGGAGGAGCAGCACTGAAGCACTTTTTATTAAGCATCCAGTTCTTAAGCTGAAGAGGGGTGGGTTTATTCAATAAGCCGTATCCTGAGAGGTTTAGCAGCGCGTAAGAGTTTGCAGAAGCGTTTCTTTCATACGAGTATGCGGCATCTGTTTTCCTTCATGTTCCGCTTCCAGTAGGCACGGCACCCGAGAGCATTCATTAGGCTTTACCTCTCTCGTTTGACAGCGAGCGATGCTGTCACCGTTTCTCTGTGTGATGAATCGTCTCCCCTCTCTCTCTCTCTCTGCATCTCCAGGATGAGGCACATGCCTCTGGATGACATGGACCACCTCAGCGGGGTGCCACGCGGAAAACGCGGCTGATCAATCGGCTGCGCCTCCAGTGCCTCTCCCACTCAGACGCTCCATCAGTCAGCGGAGGAGTCCCAGGACAGACAGGGGCTCATCTCACGCTATGCTCCGACTCGCCCCCCCCCCACCCGGAGCCTGGCCTGCTCCATCCCGTTGGGATCCGGGCACGCTTCCTGTCGGAGTACGCAGGCCCAGGAGTGACCTGCCTCCTCTGACTTCCTGTGCGCACGACGCTTCACTTCCAGTGTAAATGAGCAGAAAGGTGGAGAGCACGTGTGAGGCTCTGGAAGTGAGGCGTGCATATTTCTCCAACATAAGTGTAACAGTCGTTTTAGATCGCAACTTATTTGCATTCACATATTGTGTGACTTACACAAGACCGCAAGTCTCTTGAGTATTCAGACCTCAGAATCCGGGATTTTGTCACTGAGGTACACACAGCAACAAATGAGATTTACTGTATAGGAAAGTGCGCTGTTTATTTCAAAATAAGAGTTTTATTTCTCAACCTAGTAGGTGTGCACATAAAACAGCCAAGGCAATAATTTTGCGTGAATGCAGTCTCTCAGTACTGACACAGCATAAAATATTGCACTGTATATTTCAGATATACAGCACGGGTAAAAGTGAGCTTTTAAAAACTGAGTGAACTTTTCATAAACAGGCTAGGCTATGCTGAGTGGAAAGGAAATGGGTTCATGTGAGAAGACAAATGACGGGTGACGGAGAAACAGCTGCAGCCGAAACGCGGTTTCAATCACCTCCCCAGCGGCGGCAGCCATCGTGCATTAAGTGCAGCCGGCGCCCTGAGCGCATTAGCATTTATAACAGCCCTCCCGACAGCGTTTGTCTCGCAGCTGGGCCTGCGCTATTTTTCAGCGTGTCACCCGCTTCTCCTGGGAGAAGAGCCTGAGCGTGTCGGCGACACGGGAGCGGCAGCCACTTGCGGGCCTGGTTTTGTTCGCCCGGCCCTGAAACGCACGATTGTGCTGATGGTGTGAGGCACGTTACCTTTTACTGTCATACATTTACCTGTCAAGCAAAATTGTTTGCGTTTGATTATTATTTGCCATAAGTAACTCCCCACTTCCTTTAATGCCGTGAGTGTTTCTCTTTGATGATGCTACTCCATGCACAGGGATTTAAGGAGAAAATGGCCACTCCACGCATTGTGTTCACTTTAATAATTAACGAAATATCTACACCCACAGAACTAAACTACATATAATGGTATCTGGTCCAGCATTTTCCACTTTACTGCACATTACAACAGTTTCTTGTGTTCAGGTCTTAAATAGTGAGGGCACTAGATCAACAATTGGCTATTGTTCTGGCCACCTGTGTGATATAAGCAGCTATGCACGACAGAGTCGGCTAATTCTGTTGCCTCCTCAAATGTGGTACAATTTAGCCTGCTATGTTCTTTGTATTCTTCATTACCATCATTAAATGAATTGGTTCAGGTTCAGCAATCTGCAATTTGAATATTAACTAGACCACAATGGTGAGTGCAGTCCAGCAATACTGTATGATTATTTTTCATTTTGAATTCCATTTTAATTTTACACAAAGTGGTTCCCACAGAATTTGATTGTGTAAGGGTGGTTACAGGGCTAGGCAGATCATTGTGGCGTTACTAGTGAAAATAATCTAAATAATTTAGGTACGATGATGAAAGATCAAAGAGAAAGGCAAAACACCTTTAAACCAGACAATGAATATACAGGTTTATATCTTTTTTTAAACTGATAGAAAAGAATACCAAGGCTTTGTCTTGACAAATTTCTTTCAACTTTGAGGATGAATCAATCTCTCTGTGAAGATTCCTGTGATCTCAGTGACCCAGTTTGTTTCATTTACACCGCTTTGATATTCACCTGTTGTATGTGGGGTCCTGTCGCTGTAAATCTAAAGGGAAGCTCACCATTGAAGAGAAATTTTAAAGACTTCAGTTTTCAAAAAACGGTTTGAAATAACAAACTGTGCAAAGGTTCCAAATTAAGTGTGTGGAATATAGATTCTACATTTGGTTCTGTTCATTAGATTAATTTGAAATACATTAACCTTCAGCAGATAATTTCACATGTGCTGTAGTCTTAATAAAAGAGCACCGATGATGTTTAACTGCAGCAATTTTAAGAATATGAATAAATCATATCTAACTATTTGAGACGAATAACCAATGTTTTATTCAGAATGGGATATAACCACAAGTAAGTATGGCTATGGTAGCTTGGGTACATGTTGTGACGACATGGATAGTACATAGAGACATATGGTATACATGAATAATGCAGAATAATGATTTTAGTAGTGATAATATCTTGCTGAAATACTTTATTGAACTGTTAATTTATGCATTCTACATATGCTGAGGGTATGCTTTAAATGGTAAATGGTTGGAATTTATATAGCGCCTTTATCCAAAGCGATGTACAATTGATACAATTTCCCACTTAATATCAACCCCCAATTAAACTGTGTATTTCTACAGCCCAAATAGCAAATGGTGGCACACACCATTTCAAAACTTATACACTCACAACATATACAATGTGTGCAGTGTTTTGCTGCATTTTGGACATAAAATTAACTGTTGCCTCAAGTTGCGTGTTGGTGTAGAGAATTGTATGAAGAATATTGAAAAAGTGAAAAATGCTTGTTTTTTACATGGTTGCAATTGGGGGGGGGGGGTTCTTCCAGTACACTGGGTTTTTAAGATTGAATTTGGTCAGTACTTGAGCACTGTCATTGCACATGCTGTTGCTCAGTCACATTCGACCTTTGTACAACTGGAGCTTCTAGAGAAACAGACAAAAGTGTAGCTATTTTTTTAGAAAAGAGGTTGCAAGGGCAAGAAAATCCCCTTAAGTCTCATTACATGTATCCTCCCTCTTTAATGAATGCCCAAGTAACAAATTCTCACCACAGCCACATTGACAAATAAGAACTCTTTTACATGCAAGTAATGAGTTTTCATTCAAAACCTTTTCACAGTGCTCTGAAACAATGCGAACATCATCCAATGTACACAATGCTTTTAAAAGGCATTCTGTCCTTTGGTATACAGAAGAGTCCTTTGTCTAGCACATTGTCTTCAACAGCACTGGACTAAAAAGGCACCTTTTCAGAATTGTGCAGGGTAGACAAGCAGTTCATTATGGAGTCGAGACGCAGCTTCCAGGGCTGGCCAAGGCTAGGCCCTGCCCTGCCTGTACACTTTGACCTCGGCCGGGGGTAGCCAGCTCTCCCTGGGGCTTCTGGGTATTATCGGGCCTTAATGTGCATTCAGTGCCACACACCTTTCCAGCGCGGACTGCTGACAGCACAGCTTTTGTGAGGTTGCACAAGCATCTCGTGGGAACGGCAATAAAATGTCTCACCCGCTGAAGATTGGATTCAGAAGATTGGGTGTGTGTATGTGTGTGTGTTTTTAATGAAAGAGCGGCATTGTGTGTCCAAAGGATTGTGTGTGTGTGTGTGTGTGTCCTTCACATATACTCTGTCTGTTCTTGCCAGTCCCTGGTGCAGCTCCTGCCTTTAATGAACCAGGAGGATAGAATAAGGACTGAGTAATGCTTTAGCCTGCTAGATGACTGCAGAGTGATCTCATTCACACAGCAGGACCTGCTATGCCACCATTTAGCTTCTCCTAATAGGTCATCTCCCAGGGTGGTCATCAGGCCCGATCCTTTTTCGTACACCATGCTGGGGCTGGCAAGCAGTCTTGTTAGATTTCACCAGGGGACAAAAAATATATAGTATTACAGCAATCAATTAGGCCTAAACATGCAGATTCAGATCGTGGGACAGAAGGTGAATCGGTGGGAGGTCTTAGCATCACGCTTAGCCAATTTCAAACATTTCTGGGCTAACGGGCATTAGCGTGGCACACCGTGCCGAGAGCACTGGCAGCGGCCAGCGAAGATGCGAGTAACAAGACAGAAACACAAAATAAGAAATCTCCTCTTCCATTTCAGAGTGTGATCAGGATAGCAGTGGCTGCAGCCGCAGTGTGGTGTACAATGTGCAATCTGGCAATTGGTAGCAGTAATGTGTCCGGGTTTTGCTGCATTGTAACTCTCTTCCTTGTGCACCTGAACTGGGTATATGAGCGCTGAAAGGATCCAGCTATTTTAATCAGATTTGAGAGTGATTAGACCTGGGTGAGACACTGTCTGCCCTGCCCACATGTACTCTGTCTTGCTAAATGGCATGTTAACATGTTCATACATGGCCGTTGTCTCAGAGAGACGAGTCGACTGGAGTCCACTGACCTGGAACGCAAATGGCTTGCTGGGAGGTCAACCAAGGTCAAGCCTCAAATTCGTGTACAATCCAAATCATTTAGGAGCTTTTCCAAGGCACTGCATGCCATTGAAATGAAACCAGAGAAGAAGGGGCCTTGTGCATGAGGATCGAATAAGTGCATGTGTGTGCGCGTGCGTGTGGAGGGGGGGGGGGTCAGAGACTAGCCAAGAGACATCCAGAGAAGCGGAGCCACAACCTGGTACAGGTGGATGAATGCCTGGCAGCTCACAGCAGGGAGAATGATATATACCTGCTTTGTGCTAGCTTTTCCGCATCACCGAAGGAGTTAGCTTAGGGCATGTGCATGGCCGGGTAAGTCTATTCCCACACCCTACGCTTGACCACTGAATGCTCTCAGTTAAATGTTTCAAGGAGCCATACAGCTGATTACCTGTCAGCTATAGCACTAGGGACTGGAGAACCTAGTACAGGCATTTTAATGCATCACTTTCTTAGTAGAAATAAGGCCATAGGCCTGCACTGAACAGGATAATACTGGGAATATTTGTTGGTCCAATTTGGTCTTGTCCCAGCTAAATGTTTAAAAAAAACGAACAAATGTAGAACAACTGAATATCTACCATCTGTGTGCACCGTACACAAACAGATACGTAACTCTCTCTGATGTTAATACTCTCTTTTATCGATCTTTTATCGCACGTTTAGTTTGTGCTTTAAAAAGATTAATTTTGGCGAGGTCCTGCAAATGAATGGGAGTGAATTAGGAGCCTGACAACCGAGCGGAATGGCAATGCCTTTAACAGCCAGCTGGGGCAGCTGATGCTTGTATTCACCCCGTGCAAATACAATGGGGTAAGTGCCAGAAGTTTACTTGTGTTGTCCTATAGCAAAATACCCTTCGCATATAGTTCATCAAATAGGCATTGCATTTATTATGCATTGCACAGTGTAATGACATAAATAGCTCAAATCGCATTTGTTTTGTGCCACCATATTAGCAATATCAAATTCACAGTGAAAAGCAGCAGAACTCCCACTGCTGATGGCACAGTCACGTACCACTGAGGAATAAAGTTCAGGTGCTGGTCAATCTACAATGAGGGAGGACTCATCTTACAACCGCCCAGGCCGTTAAGAGAACCAATTTTCCAGTTCAGCAGCTTACAAGCTTCTTCAATTAATGTTTTGTTCGGGGAAGGAGCATACGTGATCGGCGTCTTCGTATCATGCCAGCACTGGCCTCCACACTATGGCAAGAGAGGTATTCAGGAAGTCAGACTGCTGAAATAAATAATGCAATGCCTCAACATTAAATAACATATTTACTTGCACTCATAATCTCTTCTAATAATCAAAGGAATAGAATGCATTATAACATTAACCAAGTTTTTTTTTTTTGATGCACCATGCCTCTACTAACTCACTGAGCACTTTATTAGGCAGACCTGTACACCAGCTTGTTAATGCAAATATTTAATCCGCCATACATCTAAAAAAAACATGCAGACATGGTCAAGTGGTTCAGATGTTTTTCAGACCAAATGTCAGAATGGGGAAGAAAGTTATGTGAGCAAAAACGCCTTGTTATTGAGAGAGGTCAGTGGAGAAGGGCCAGACTGGTCAAAGCTGACAGGAAGGTCACAGTAATGTAAATAACCACACTTTACAACAGTGGTATGCAGAAGAACACACATCTCTGAACACACAATGCGTCAAACCTCTTAAGTGGATAGACTACAGCAGCAGAAGACCAATAAGTGCTCATTGAGTATAAGCTAGGTAAATTGTGCATCTAAACAGCAAAGTGAAGCTCTTGCAGATGGCTTTGCCTCTGTCTCTGAACATGTCCTCTTAACACCTCCGTAATTCTTTTACAATTCACTGAGTAAACTAATTTGAGCTCTTACTCCTTGATCAATGGTGGTTAATGTAGCAGGTAGAAATCAATTATGAGCTGAATGCCACCCCTTTACTCAGGGCAATTATAGCTACTGACAGGTTGGCAAAGCCAATGGCATGCTCCAGCTTATTGAAGATACCTAGTCTTTCCGCCCGGGAACGTCGTCTTCCGACGCCAGCGTTATTCCAACGAGAGCGCTTTAATAAAATGGGCATCAAGCAGCTGCTGGGAATCGCACAAGGGCTTCAAAGGCTTGGAAATATCTTTTTTCATACATACACTCTTTAAATTTTTTAAAGTAGCTTTTGGAGATGCGTAAGACAGATCTAGTGAGGGGGGAGGGGGGGAGAGAGTGAGAGAGAGATGGAGAGAGACTGTAATGTAGCAATGAGAGAGATGTAAGCAAGTGACCCTAAGGAAAGAGTTTTTGTTGTTGTTTGTTGTTTAATTTTATTATTTTTATTTTTAATTATTTTCACCCGGGAGTATCTCAGTACTGTATATAGGTCTGCTACATTGTTGATCATGCCTTTGAGATACATATGGCACACATATATTTATAATGACTCCCGCTGGCTTGGTTATAGTTGACTCTGTGTGAAATCATTTGGATTTTGGGGGTTTTATCATTTAGGTCTTCTCTCTCAGTATGGAGCATCTCTTAATGGAGTGTCCTAAATTGTGGATGCAAGTGCTTGCCATATCTGTGATGATGACTGGTGTTGCACTGTGAAGAACCTGAAAGCATTCCTCAGCCATAGATAAAGACCTTTCATATCAGTGCTGAACAGATATTGTGAGGAAAATTGAAATAAATAAATAATGCAAAAGCCTTATTAAAGATGAGGCGCCGAAGAAAAAATATTTTTGGCTTTGAGAGAAACTCAAGAGAAAGCCAAGTAACCCAGCTTCAAAATGTAATATTCTGGAATATTTTAATTTACACTGCCATATGCACCCAGTGAGCACTTTATTAGGTATTTATTAGACTCATTGGTCTTCAGCTGCTGTAGCATATCCACGTTGTGTGTTTAGAGATGCTATTCTGCATACCACTGTTGTAATGTATGGTTATTTGCATTACTGTCACAATCCTGTCAGCTTTGACCAGTCTGGCCCTTCTCCTCTGTCCTCTCTCCTTAACAACATGTTTCTGTCTGCAGAACTGCAGCTCACTGGATGTTTTTTGTCCTTTGCACCATCCTCTGCAAACTCTAGGGACTGTTGTGTGTGAAAATCCCAGGAGATCAACGGTTTCTGAGATACTCAAACCACCCTGTCTGGCACCAACAATCATTACACAGTCAAAGTCACTTTTATTTTATCACATTTATACCACATTCAACTGACAGCTGAACCTCTTGATCATGTCTGTATGTTCTCATGCGTTTAGTTGCTGCGACATGATTGGCTGATTACTCGCATTAACAAGCTGGTGTACAGGTCTACCTAATAAAGTGCTTAGTGAGTGTAGTTATTTTTTAATAACAAACAGTTTCACAATACAAAAAAACCTTGCTGTTTCTCTTTCTCTTCTTTTTTGACATGACTGGGAACAAAGAAAACATTGCTTCATGTCGGAGAGTGGCCGTGCTTGATTGAGTCACCTTGTGAAAACTGCCAGATTATTTTAGTTTAGAGTTACTACATGTCACCGTGACGATGAATTCATTGGGTGGTGTCCTCATGCAGTACATTGAACGGCTGATGGAACATTCTCCCTCAAAAACAAACGGGATATAGCTTGATGTACAAACACCACAAACAAGGAAAACAAGGAGCCTGTCACAGCTGTCAGAGTGAGTTTCCTTTACCATGCTGCTGTGAAAACAGCAGTCACTTCTAAGGCCTCCTGCTATCCCAACATGCATTGCTGGTAAATCATATTCTTCAGCTCGCAGGGCAGAATTTTGGAGTTCATATATTTTATGTATTCATTTACCCTCTTAACTTGGACTCAGTTTTCATTAAATCATGGTCATTTAAAGTGAAAGTCTACCTATTATACTCCACATTTGGCAATATTATTATTTAGAAAAATCAGGCATCACTTCACGCATTGCAAACATTAACATAAATTTGAGATAGCTATCAGGAACTGGGATACATTCAGTGTTAAATAGAATTAATCACAAAAAAACGATGGTAAAAGTGAAATGTTTGCATTTGCTGAAAGCTTCAAAAGACAAGAAATTCAATTGATCTGCCCTAACGCTAACACCACTGCAAACATTTCACTTAAAATGTTGTTTTTTCGGATTAATTTCCTTAGTCTTTACAGCGGGCGGTTCAATTAATACATGATAGGTCACTGTAAATATGCATTAAAAATACAACCCTTGGCTGAGAACTAAAATTAAGTAATCTATTCGGCCCACTAGCTAAATTAAGTAAAGAAAATCCCATTCTCCCAATTTCTTATGCACTGATGCCTCTCCTGGCAAAAAGTGGTTGATGATAAATTCTTAGTTTTCAACGTTCTACAGTCTGTTCTCGAACAAAGGTTATTCATAGCTAGTATGCAGAATGATGCATGATTAACTGCACTCACTACAATACAAGCATTCGGCCAGAGCTAGAAATGTCTAATGTTAGCTAGGCTAAGATACATACAATAGAATGTGGTAGCATAGGGCATGACACCGAGTCTGTATAGGGTATGTAAAGTTAGAGCTAAATGAATCAACATACATTTAGCTAATATAGGTAAAATGTCTGTTGATGGGTCTAACAGTTACTTACTAGCTACGCTGTACGTTACTCATGAAAATTAATGAAACACATTGGTATTGGCTAGTTTGGCTAGCTAGCTGAACAAGGCATACCAATTCATCATAGTGCTAGCTATCTGGTTAACATAATTTGGATAACACAAACAAATTATGAAAGGGAACATTGATTAGTCTATGTTAATCTCCAACATAGGTGCTGGCCATATCAAGTGATAGCTAGTTATGTAATCTAGCAAGACATGAATTAGCCACAAGGGTCCTGCTGAACAGATAACCGTAGTCACCCCAGAGATGTCGCACTGCTATCTCACTGAGCTGGATAGCAAAATTAAAATTAGCAAAATAAAAAGGATATCCAGTACTTTAGCTTGACTACTGGTAGCTAGTCACTAAGGTAGACACCCCTGACGAAGGAGTGCCGCTCAGAAAACTCCATCCAGGAGTGCTGTAAGTTTTCCACTTATGTACGCTGACCTAGCTTCTTTTTGGCCACCCTCGCTTTACTGTATCCAATTACTGACTGTACTTTGTTTTCATAAATTGAGTGCTTGCTTGCCACTTGGCTGGCTGCTGCTACTGTCAGTGTGCTAAATGTCATCTACTGCCTGCCTGTGATACAGTTGCTGAACATAATGGTCTGTGTAATAATGTAATAACATCAATGTCTGTTTAATTAGCCTAATTCATGTTAGCATGTGTCTCCCCCATGTTAAGTGTATGGACAACTCATTGTCAAAATTTTAGATTTTGCAGTCTAATTCAAATGTAATAAAATCTACAGTCATGAAAATACGAAGGCACATACATTTCTGAATTATCCACAAAATGAGTGGTCTTTGCCGGGATCAGTTGGATTTAAATTGAGTTCTTTTTGCGCAAAAAGATCTTAATGTTTCATGCAAAGAACACACAAATGGCAGAACGTAGCAATACCTAAATCAGTAGTCGGCGAGCCCATTGCCATTGTAGTAGACCGTTTTCAAATGACATATTTTTGACTGATACATTTTTACAGATGTTAGTGGGAAATAATTGTTTTTCAATGGAAAACGATAACTCATTTAATATGAAGCGCCATATAGCATAGGCTATGTTCCACTAAGCTACAGAAATGTTTCTGAATTAGCGTATGTAAGCTGCGTATGTAATTAGCATAGTTATGATTGGATAGATTTTTACTTTGATCCAATGTTGCTGGTTACATATTAATTTGTCTCAAGGCGAACCGCAATGTCAGGTTTGTGTTTTTACTGGCAACTGTATCCTACTATGTAACTTGAAACTTGCTACTTATTTAGCAGGGTAGAGGTTGTCTTGTATCAGCGTGTCCTTGGAAGCTGTGGTTCTTGTACGTGTGGTTCTCGACACCGATCGTTCACGTAGGTTTAATTTTAGCTTGGTAGTCCAGTCCATTTGTCCATTATTGTTGCAATTATTGTGGTGCAATTGTTTGTTTTTATTTTGCATAGCCCAACGTCCTCCCTGTAGCATCCCTAGCCAGCACATCGTTTTACTTGCGCGACCACACTGACGGTATTTAAACATAACAATGTACGAAACATTCCTAGGTGGTAAACCTCCGAGTTATAATCTTGTCGCCTTATCTAGCAGGGAGCTCGGCCGCGTATCCATTGCTTGTCAGACAGTGATGAGTGAGAACACTGCTGTTTTGTCTCTTTTGATTTGTTTCCGGTTTTCTTCTTTGTTGGCCTATCCAATGGGAAATAAGTGTATATGTTTTACTCATTCTGGTTCTTATTTTTTTGGAATTGCTTCTTTAATATTGTCCCTTTTTGTGGTTTTCTGTTTACATGGTTTGCTTAGAGCAAGCTATTATTTATTGATTGGAATTGATTTTCTATTTCTGTGCATGGTTAAGTTTCCCTTTGGAGCATGGTACCAACTGGTATATTTTGATGTGGTTTTGATTTTTGCCCTTGTGTGTTTGGTTCTGTGCTCATTATTTACCCCCTTTTTCTTTAGCAACGGCTATGTGCCCCAGAGGAGGCTAGGCACCTGGTGGTGGTTCCCTGCACAGCATGTGGCTTTAGAGCACATAGTTTGGTTGATCTCACCTTTTCTTATGACTTGCTGTGTGCATGTGTGTCTGTCTGTCTGAAACACACCTCTGCCTCCAGGTAGTGGCAATTATAGTATATGTAGACTGTGAAGTGAACCTGAAACGTACTTTTAAACTTGTCCTAACTTATTAATAAATACATTATTCTTGTGCTGTACTTGAGGTACCACTTTGTAATAAAGAAAGCATTTGCCATATTGCTGTAGTCATGCTTGTCTCCTTTTAGCTTACATTTAACTAACTGAATCTCCTTCTCCGGTATTCCCTTTGTCTATGCTCAATAAAAATGACTTTTGGTTGAGGAAATCATGTCTCCTGCTTCTTAGTATTCATGTACCTGTGTGCCTACTCTCTGAGGCTTATTTCCCTGGGTGAAATTCCCAGGGTGGCTTAATTGGCTGCTTATTGTTAATTATTACTTAGTGCTTTTATCATTTGTATACTAGCAAACTGTTCCTGGTTACCCTCATGCCATACAGGTGATTTTGTAGCTTTAAATTGGCTGACCACATGTAAGATCTGCAATTGGCTATGGAAATAGTTGTGGGCTCGGTTTATGATATAACTATTTCTTCAGCACAGGACGTCGACTTTGATGACGGCGAAGCCGATGAGCTTGCCCCAATTTCCTCCACTCCCCATCGTTCGCTCCTTTGCTCTACCTGTTAACTCCACTCCGCTCCGCATAATTCCGATGGAGTGGAGTAGTGGTCGTGGGGGAGTGGAGTAGTGGTCGTGGGGGAGTGGAGTAGTGGTCGTGGGGGAGTGGTGTAGTGGTCGTGGGGGAGTGGAGTAGTGGTCGTGGGGGAGTGGAGTAGTGGTCGTGGGGGAGTGGTGTAGTGGTCGTGGGGGAGTGGAGTAACGGAGGGGGGAGTGAAAGATTATGGGGCACTCCCAGACACCTCCCACACTGGAGTGTTAGATTGGAGCACCTGAATTATTTTATGGGGAGCAATTGGGACACTCGACAGATGGCTTGATTGCACCTGCATATGTTCTCCCAAGATCCCTAATACAAGCAATTATAGCGCGCCACTCGGTGTGTGAAAATTAATTTGGCAAAGGTAAATATTAGGACCATTAGTAGAGCAATACAAATGACTTGCACGTGGTACCAATACTTATATTGCTAATATCCCCTGACTAGCTGGCTTCTTTTTGCTTTGTGCAGTAGGGAACAAATATGGTATTTCCAAGGGGGGACAATTTAAAATATTAAAATCAACAGAACTGAGCCCCTCTCAGATTGAAAAAATACATGACTGGTTGAGATTATGTAAACAGTAAAAGCCTTATTTATTCCCCAAAGCAAATAATATCATCTGCTTTTTTATGGTAATACAAACAAAACATCACTAGGCACCAAGGCAGCTGGTCAAAGATCATTTAAGCCAATATTTTTGTCTCAGTGAAACTCCACTTTGTCCTTTTTGTGAGGCCCATGAACAGCTTCATTATGCATGCAATATGTGTTTGCTGAAGTTTGGTTGTAGTGAAGTCCAAGAATCAGAAGAGATGGTCAGGCAATAGACAGCAGTGAGTATGAATAACTGCACTCATGGAAAAATAATGGGTAGATGCATATAAAGCATGTCATTTGGTTCATTTATTCTTCATGAGCACATATGTACAGTACTGTATTTATTGACTTCACTTGTACACTGCAGTCTGTTACTGCATGAGAAAACTAGGACACTCAGAGATTGTAGATGGTGAGTCAGATGATGGATAAGCACACGCTGCAGACACACCACCCCGGTGTTCTGTTATTTAATTATTCCCGAGACCTGTGACTGATGCATTCATCACCAGTTCTCATTTTAAGAGCAGAGGGGATGCAGTTAACACCGCATCCAGGAAGCCTTGAAATGGAAATGCAAATTGTGCCTAAATCAAATCACCGCTGGTGTGCAGGATGTAGGGCAAGCCTTTCTATGCGCAGTTATGTTCAGGTACTGAAGTCAAGCGTTTTCAGAACCTGGTTCATCTCAAATACTTCAGACCAAAATATGCTTCTGTTCAAATCATCTGCTAAATAAAGAGAAGAAAATTACAAAATTGTCAATGCTTTCACAGAAATAGATATTTAAGGGACATTTAAAGGATTTTTCACAAGCTTGTGTACATTAAAGAAAATCTATTTTAAGGCATTTATGTAACTAATTAAATTTCACTCAAATTCAAAGTCCTCTATTGTTTATTGTTGTTCAGTGTACTAGTTTCAGAAGGGGCACAGTACTACTTGCTACATGTATTATAAGTACAAACAGTGCAGTCAGCAGTCAGCCAACTCCAGTTTAACTCCAAGGCAGGGTTCCAAAAGGGGTAAGTGTTCCATTTAAAATAACTATGAAAATAAGATGAAAACTGAAAATAATTAATTTGGAAACCACCAATCTTCTGATCCCATCATCCATGAGAAAAAGGAAGGAGCACACCGGAAAAGTACACATTTATAAAATATGTGTTTTTTACGGCCTCAGTGTCCCTCATGGATCCATATTTAAATGCTAATGTATTGCCCAGAGGAAGAGTGCTCCCAGTCACCCACTCTCTATAATTAGCCTGGCTGATTCAGCCTTCCCTGGTCCTGAGCTAGTCCTCCAGGACACATTAGGAATGTCAGAGGTTGTGGGAATGTTTTGCGTGTCGCAGACGAGCGCTTCTGTGCTACCTCACTGGGCGGGGTGCCGGGAGGTTAGGCTGAGGAAGGACGTACGACCTCAAGGACAGCTGGACCAAACCGGCCGTCGAACCATGTCGTGGGATGACACGGAAGGAGACGGGGTGCAGGGAGGACCTGGGGTTTGTTCTCACTGCTTTCAACAGAGGGGCTTATTTCCCCCAGAGATAGTTTATTTCTCTTTCATGCCTCAGGGAACCAATCCCATGCTTCCTGTCTGAGGTATTTCCTTATTAAGTTCCTTCACACAGCACAGAGGGGAAAAAAAGATCACACCTTTGCTCGATTCCAGACACGGTTCAGCACATGTCCAGCTTCAGTTACTGTAGAGAAGACAAAAAAAGAAAAGAAAGAAATTAAATAGGTTAACTTGTCAATAGGCCATTTATATAGTTGTGAGTTTAAAAAATGTTCACTTTTAAATACTGTAAACAGCTGGTGTCCTGTGTTGCAGTATTGGTCTTTAAATTACTCTAAAATAGGATCAATTGAGATTACTGCCTGTAATTTGTGTGATTTGGAAGTTTAAGGAACACTGGTTGGACACACCTTCACTGTCGCTTTTTGCCAATAAGTGAACTAATAATAAGCTCAGATGTTGTTAAATATACAGTACGTTTACCTGTTGCCTCGAGATATGCTTGCAGAGAGTCATGACTTAGTTACTTTTGCACACAACCGACGAGTCAGCATACCTTTTCTGTGATTGTTATGGTATTTCTGTATGCTTATCACATGATTATGCATGCACATCAAACATTGATTTAGTAAACACTAAGGTTATAACTAGCCTACATTTGAACTTCCACACAGGAGGTGTACCCGCCCTCTGGGTTATGCACCAAAGTGAAGGTCTATGCATGTTTCATGAATTCCACATTGGTTCTTCATAGGAACAAAAGTAGAATTTAGAAAAGTATTGAGAATGAGGCCTATTGTTTCCAGGGCCAATACTGAAATACATCTCAAGCCAGACAAAAAAGTACTTTCAAAACTGGGCAGGATTCTGGTTGTCTGCGGTGATGACAACTACGGACCAAAAGGTACAACTTACCAGCATCACAATAGCGTCAAAAAACATCCTTGGCACCTGACAAACTACTCATGGGAGAAAGCTTTCCAGATGGGCAGCCTCACTGTTGATTTAGCTGAATGAGCTCCATGAAAACATTGGGTATATTCTACCCAGGACATTGAAAGCATTGATTTGGCCTCTTAAAAAAGCAGCCAGATGTCAGATTTGTGCAGAAATAAATTAAATTCTCCTATATTGGCTGAGGTTAGTTTTATCGAATGGACAAACATTTTAGGTGTGAAGGAAAAAAAAGGTAAAATAAATAAATAATCCTAAAAGCATGAGAGACATTGATCACTCGTGAAATACAATAACTCCCATCTGTTTTGAAATAATAAACTCCCAGAGTCAATTGAATAAATTAAGAAAAATATCCTAAATGAATTGGTTATAATAACATGTTCTGATTAATGCCAGACATAATGCATCCATCTGTACAGCACTGAATTTCTAAAGTCTGGGCGTAATTAAACCAGTTTGGTTTCATCAATTTCCCTCTCTAAAAAGCCATTTTCATGGGTGAAAATAAATGTGAATTTCAAGCAACTTCTTTGCTTCTGAGTTATGTAAAGTCTGTAGGGGAACGATGCTTGGATGTTAATTCCAAGCCCCAGACGGCCGGGATTTGAGTGACAAGCTGGCAGTTTACAGAAGAGGTGGAGGGTGGCAGGAGGACGAAAGAAGGGTAGAGGGGAACGGGAGATAAAATCTTTATTTCAGTTCAGTCCTTTAGCAAAAAGGCATGTGAGGCCATTACATATCCGGAATATAGTCACATTTAAAGGATATATGTTATTATTTTGTCAAATAATGCTAAAAACAACAGTTTGAAAACTGTATTCTTATTACCCAGGCTGTGAATAAGATGCTAAAAGGATTTCTGTATTTTTTTTTTTTCTTTACCTGGTTTTACCCCCAAATTGAGTGTTTCCAGTGGGAATTACTTGTGGGAATTCCAGTTGAGCAAAGAGCTGAGATAAGAAGGAAGCAGTCCAATTATTGGCTAGAAGATAAATATATCGAAGTGGTATATAACTCAGTGGTGGTTCAGAAATTTAGCACCTGCCATGCAACATAGTGACTATTTCCAAGGTGTGTAAAGTTTTTTTGAGGACGCATACACATAAAATGTGGAATGGAGATATCAAATGCTCCCAGACCTGGGTCAAGCACATAATTGTTTTGGATTAAAATATTTTTCTATGCTTTACTGAGCTTGTCTGTGGTATTGGAACCTGTAAAATACTCTCAAAAAGTGCAAGCCCTACCTTCTGGTCCTCTTGGCTGGCTCAATTGTACCAGGCAAGATCAATCAAGCATAGAAAAGCATTTGAATGCAAACCAGTTACGTATTTGACCCAGGTCTGAATGGTACACACAGGTGAGATGCGCAGAAATGGCTGCACTTACCTGCCACACCTTGACCGCAGTCTCCTTCTTCTCACGGTCCCCTGACAGATGTTTGTGTTGCATACCAGATGCCTCAGAAAAGCCCAATCAATGAATGTATTCTCCATTGGGGAAGACATCTGCTGCATTAAATGGAACCAGGCCATAAACTAAATCTATATTTAAAAGAATGAATATACCCTTATTCCTGCCGTTGCTACGTAATCACTCCTGGCTGCTGAAGATTTTAAACAGCTGTTGTGTTTTAAAAATGGAACGCATATGCAGATGGAGAAACACACCTGTGGCTGGGCTGTCAGGCTGAATAAAATATAAATAAATATAAATAAAGGAAAATAAGAATTCTTACAGCTCTGCTGATGAAGTTCTTATGAGAAATTAGGGCTGGGCTGTAGATTTGTTTGCATTCACTGATGTTCTTCTCTCACTATCGAAACAGGATATACTGTTTGAAAGTGCTAAAACTCACAGTTATATCGGTATTAACTATTTTAAGATGCCATTGCTTTAGCGACAATAGTTCCTTATTTTGTAACGTAATACTTTTCTTGGAGTCTCCAAATGTCCTTTTCGGAAAACTGACTAGACATACAGTAAAAAACTATGCAGAATGCTCTCAGAAAACAGAAACAATATTTTCAGTGAGGAAAAAAAAGCTTCTACTTTCACTGTCTGAGCATCTGTAACTTTGTTTTAGTAATATTTGGAGTACTTCTGACTCTTGGAAAACAAACCCCAAATGATTCCCTTTCAGAAGAGACCATGAGTATGTCTGTAGTCAAAAGCGTTCAGGAATAGTAACCATTTCATTTTGGGTATGTTATTTCTAAGCTTCTGTCAAGAAAAAGGGCAATATTTAAGGGGTTAATTAGTGAAATTAGATTAGAAAATGTACTGAAAACTCTAAAAAAGTTAAAAAAGTGAGAAAAACACTTGTCACTGAGGTGGTACCCTGTAATAGGTATAGGTGTATGAGATTTTACCCCTAGCCATGGATTTAATAATAATTTGTTTCTTGTAAAAGGTAGTTATTAGTAGTCCACATAGAACAGTATAGTACCACTCAGGGTAGATTTGGGAAATGTGAACAAAAATGTGCCTCCACTGTACCTTTGTTTCTGAGACTGAAGGATATAAAAAAGATAATTTTAATACTTACTTTGCTATTGCTACCAAAGCCAAGGATTTTAGAAGGAACTTGTGATGAATGTAAGTGATGATGTATGCATTCAATTGCCCATGCTTTAAATGTTTGGACTGGCAACTAAGAAAGCACAAGTCTGTAATTGTGGTTAAATCTAAATTCCTCCTTCATTCCCATTGCTTGGGCTTCAGGGTTTCAAGGTCAAGCAATTGTGTACTTCTTTTAATATTTTTTTAAATGTCTGCTCTGTTTTGTTCCACTGCAACAAATTTATGTTAATATGTCTTTTTTATGAATACTGTATCTGAATGCTATGTATGGAGAATTCCCAGGCAGAAATTTTGAAGCTTTGAAAATCTCTTCCCTGAGGTGAATGGGTCTTTGATTGCTATGTCCCCTGATTGTGGAAATCATTGCCAGGAGACATCAGCGATGCTGCTCCTGTCCCAGTTTCCAAATCTCTCTTAAAAACGTGGATTCACACAGCCTTCTGTTCTCCTCCTTCAGCTTTTCTTTCATGTAAAATAAAATGGCAAATTATGTCTTCCCGGGAAGCACTCCAATTCTGCGTTATTGGATCTGGGTTTTAACTTTTCGAGACCTTCTGTGATAAATTCATTTTGTGAAGAAGCTTAAAAGGTCTGTTTGTGTTTATATGCCCGAAGATCAAGGATGTTCCCTGCAAACACTTCAGTCCTCAACCGTTGCTTTCAATATGAAAAACGCTGATGCCTCTGATGTCTCTCAACACCTCTGTTGCATATATAGTTCTATAATAACAGTTTTGTGCTGTCAGAGCGAACCAAAGATTGCTTATACTGCGGAGGAATAACACCCACTGAAAGCAGCAGCCATAAAGAACGAGCTAAAGTAATATGAAAAGTATTGAAATTCTTGATATACAGTTCTGAAGTCTGCCCGGGAGAAGGTTTTGTGTGACGATGCGTAGAGGGGCATTGCCCACGAATTGTGCCGCAGTCACAGGAAATCGATGTGGTGATGAAGTGCACGACCATGCACATCTTGGCTCCTGGTGCGTGTCACGAGTCAGATGCAAGGGAAGTGACCTCAGATGTTAGTAATCCTCTCCATAGACCGCTGAGTGTGCAGCCATGTCATGGGTTTGTTTTTACGAATCGATGCTGTGCATATTCGGCACAGATTTGCTGATCTTTGTATTCTCCACCTGATCCAGCCAGAAGCTATAAAGATCATAGACTCAAGGTCTCTCTCTCTCTCTCTCTCTCTCTCTCTCCCCCCCCTTCTCCATGACACTGACTTTTGCAATCCCTCAAAGCAAATAAAGGTGACTCTAGTGTAAACGCTGAAGTGTAAATCAGTCAATCATGTGGCAGCAACTAAATGCATAAAAGCATGCAGACATGGTTCAACTGTTTTTCAGACCAAATGTCAGAATTGGGAAGAAATGTGATCTAAGTGACTTTGACTGTGGAATGATGGTTGGTGCTGGACAGGGTGGGTTGAGTATCTCAGAATTTGCTGATCTCCTCAAACTTTGCAGAGAATGGTGCGGGGGGAAAAAAACATCCAGTGAGCAGCAGTTCTGTGGGCAGAAATGAATTGATGATGAGAGAGGTCAGAGGAGAAGGGCCAGACTGGACAAGGAGGTGGCAAACAGCAGCAGAAGACTTAATACGTCTAAAAAAGAGGTATAATAAATACCTAATACATTGCTCACTGAGTGTACAGTATCCAACCTTTTTTTTTTGCATTTGAATCTGTTAACAGCCCCTGCATAAGATACTTGGAAATTTTGTTCATAAAGTAGAACAAGATTTGCATCTACAGTATATAACACAAAATTGAGTGAGAAACAATTTCATGTGTGTGAATGAGGGATTTCAATTGAACATCCTGCAAGATATGGGGTAGGCATGCATTATTTAACACAAATCTTCTGATCTGCATTACACACCAGCTCCTCTTGTCACTCGCATGCTGACATTTGGAAAGCCAAGGCATCACCTGAAAGACGTTAAACATATCTGTGTCAGCCCTGGGTCGACTTAAATCTCAGGGAGTCTAATTCCACGTATGTCAGCTGATATTGCTTTCACGGCGTTCTGAGGAACGACAGATGAGTTGAAATCTGCTGAAAATCACTACACTGCTGCACGCCCACACACGGACATACGCACATCCACACACGCAAGCAAGCTGGGTCCATTTGGCGCATTCTCTTGGGGGCCCCCTAGAGGCGAGAGCGAGGAATGGATGCAGTCTCTGGCAGTCATGTTGTCCTCAGAACAGAGTGTAACTTCAAGAAGTCAGGGGTGCCTGTTTCCTCTCCCCAGCCCTCACAGCCTTCTTCAAATGAAGGTCATAGATTTTCATTTGGAGAGATTGTGCTAGGACCTTACAAAGAGAACTACAAATAATCCTACAAAGACAAGAGCAGGAACCTATTCAGTACATTCAGGTGCCACCTCAGGACAAGAGCTTTTAATATACAAAATGTCAATAATGGTGGAAGCATCCACAATGGCATATTTTCTGAAAAGTTGTGGAATATCTAATACATACTATATACTCCGGGTTAATGTCAGGTTAGTTTTTTTTTCTTTTTTTTTTGTACTTCTGTGGACTGGCGTCTCAGCAAATGGATCCTACACAAACAATCAGCTTTCACCGAGCTCAATAGATTCAGGCTTTTCCTCATCCTTAGCTAATGCCGTGTACTTCAGCTCTCTGGGATGTGCTAAATCGAGAAGCCATGCTTTTAGCCACTGAATAATCACAAAGGCTTCCAGCTGGCAGCTTATTCAGGATTTTCAGTGGAACCTACTCCAACTGAATCCAAAAAAGAAGCTTATTGTGAGCCCAGAGCAGCCGAATCCAAAATGCTGCTTGTTCCCGACCTGCAGAGGAAGTTGGCTCTGTGGTGGTGAATGCTGCGTGGAGCCTTTCTTATGAAATTTTGCATTTTTATTCTCACAGGATTCCCTATAAGCTCTTCACGCCATCATTTTGAAGTGTCATGAGGACCTGAAAAAAGTGTCACACCTTAATTCCTTTGAACAAAAAAGAGATTATTTTTTCTTTGGACAAAATAATTGGTACACATATCCAAAATATTTGCCAGAACACAATACAGGCAAAGT
The DNA here is from genome assembly GCF_963514075.1 of Conger conger. Lineage (NCBI taxonomy): Eukaryota > Metazoa > Chordata > Actinopteri > Anguilliformes > Congridae > Conger > Conger conger. Next base: position 46,976,240 of record NC_083765.1, on the reverse strand, counting down.
TTAAGACTTAGCATGCTATAAGGTTGTGACCCAAACAAGGGGTAGTACAAAGAGGCAGAGATGTTTGCTACAGCCTAGCCAATCAGACGCAACACATGGTGTCAGTAACTTTGGTCAGTACCTATTTTAATTGGCAGGAGACACTGACTTTCTTGGCCATATCACACCAAGTCTAAGAAAACAGGTTCCATTGTGTAACTGACCATCAGGGTCTGTTTTGGGTCTATTGAATTGCATTTGCTCTTAAAGTTACAAAGTGCATCTTAGATTGAATCTTTGAATCCAAGGCCTTGTCAGAAGTAAGATATTGCTGTACTGAAAACAATCACAAAGAAACTACATTTCAGAGAAAGCTTGTAAGGAACTATAAGCGACTGTACCGCTGTATATCTGTTCATGTCATAAAAGCTACTTGAATTTTTTACTAATCTTTTGTGAAAGTACGGTCTCAGTGATTTAAAATTTTAATGGGCACAGAATTCTTGACTGTGATCTCAGTCTTTGCAGTTGTATGAGTCCCTTAGCACCCCACCCACAAACACACACATACCTCAAATTATTATTATTATTATTATTACTATTAAATAATTACATAATAACAGTAATGTAACAGTATAAGCAATTGAGACTTGAATACATGACTGTTTTTCAATTGAAAATTGAAAATTGAATTGAAAAATTGTCCGCAAAAGACTAGAGATTGAGGTTTTCTCTGCAGATAGCAATAGAATCTATGGCCTTCACCTTCCAACCCCACTTTCGGTAGGAATAAAGGAAATGTTTGAAATGAATTTACCATTTTGATTTGTCAAAATTCAGACCTTTATGCTTCCTCCTTTTGCTACTTGACCAGTAACAAGACAGATGGAGAGAGAGAAAGAGAAAAAGAATAAGTGGGTAAAATAATGACCTCATACAGTACAACAAAGAGTTGTCCTAAAAACACTTCTTCCTCTTTCCACTGTACAGATCCAGGACCTCATAGGCATGTCTGTCAACTCCCCCCAAAACTATAAGAATCATAACTAATACATTTGGCTTACATTAATTTTAAGCGCATATCAAGTGCAACCGTTGTGTTATGACATGCCATAACTGACTTTACTAACCTAAGCTTTCCATGTGTTCTAGACTTGATGTTCATGGCGATGCATAACTGATACTGAGAAGTGTCACTTATCAGACATATGTTTCCCTCAGACCTTCAGTATTCACTTATTGTACATCGCTTTGGATAAAAGTGTGTGCCAAATTACATTACATTATTGGTATTTGGCATCTTATCTGGTATCTTATCCAGAGCGACGTACAGTTGATTAGACTAAGCAGGAGACAATCCTCCCCTGGAGCAATGCAGGGTTAAGGGCCTTGCTCAAGGGCCCAACAGCTGTACGGATCTTATTGTGGCTACACCGGCATTAGAACCACCGACCTTGTGTGTCACAGTCACTTACCTTAACCACTACGCTCCAGGCCACCCAAATAAATGCAGTGTCAAGTTTGCATTGAATACAGGCCAGAATGGTTCTCCCATATGTTTTCCCAGTGATGTAAACGGTCCTGGTCAGAGTGTTTTGCTGTGTCGTCATCGTCAGCTTGCAGCACCTGCAGGCCTCTTCCAGCCACGGCTGTCCTACAGCCGTCCCACGCCCGTCCCCCGCCCGTCCCACGGTGCGGGAGCTCAGCCATCTCAGCACACCCCTCCCAGCCTAGTCCTCAGGTCTTCCTGCGAAAAGAAGATTCTCTAATCTGCCGCCCCGCGGACTCTCCCTGTGACATGTTCTTTCTTTATCCTCGCCCGAGGGACCCATGGGAACCACCAGGAGGCATCTGTCAGTCTCCGCCAATCCACAGCCCATAGGAAAATGCTGCAAGCTTCCTATTATAACTATAAAAGATGAGTGGTATTTGCAGCCGTCCTTGTGGGGTGTTATTCAGGTGAGAAAGCTCAACTCTGTGTAATGCCCTGTCAGACTTTGTGAAGGAAAAAAAATAAGAGAAGAAATATTGATTGGATCCTGTCCTCAGTATGATATGCCTACTAATGCATACTCCCTGCAAATCACCAGAATACAGTCGAAGAGACTGTAGCAACGATCACCCTCAAAATGACACCCTGTATTATGTGTCTTTTTATCAGAACATCTGCAGGATTCTTCCTCATGGAACCATACAGTAAGTCATAGTCTCCTGAAGATTGCAAAAACTGTACCTGAGACTGTACAGTTGCATTATTTTTACATTTATTTCTGTATAAATGCCCCCCCCCCCCCCCCCGCAAGGTCAACTTTGCTGTTATTTAGAAATATAATTTGCAAAAATGGGTATTATGAAAATACGAAACAACTGTATGTAACAAAAGACAAAACAAATCATAAAAACACTGAGAAATATGAATAAAGAAATATAAATACAGCAGATTTATATTGGTGACAGGGACGGTCATAGACAGACTAAATACACTAAATAGAGGGGGCAGACAGATAAAAACTAACTGTTGTATTTATTATGCCCAGGGGTCAGAAAGTCAAAGTCCTGCCATGTGTCTCTTCCACCAATGAACTCAGCCAGCTGATTTCACTAATTGGTTCTACCTTCTGGTTGAAAAATTGTGCTAATTAGCAAATTCAGGAGATTGGAACGAAATACCACGGAGGACATTTACTTACTGAACTCAGATATTCTATCTCTGATTGTGCCAGAGATTCACTTGCCAGGGTGGAATGGTTTACATGGGCTTGGTTTAAAATGAATGCCTACTGAGTATAAACTAATTAAAATCATTGAAGGAAATTCAGCCAATTAAGCAGACATGCATGGGAAAACCCTTGTAATGTTGCTAGATCCACACCCATTTTGAGTGCAGACCTTATTTAAAAAAAAAAAACTAAATAAATATCCCACACACAGTGTACTGCTCCCCAGAGAAATGTAATAGCCATGTCTCAAAGACAATTCTTCGCTCAAGCTGATTTTCATCACTGGAGGCGCAGGTGTGTTCAGGACATTTTTATGATTCTTGTGCTTATTACTGTAGATGCTGTGATGCAAAGCTAGACTTGACTTGTAGAAAGTAAAATACAGAGAAATGTTTGGTAGGACACTATTATTATTGCTGCTGTTATTGTTATTAATAGCTTATTCAATAAAGCGTAATTGATATCAAACTCAAATTAGACTGTTAAATAATAGCAAGGTTCATTGCCAAATTTCAGCGAGAGAACAGCTGCACTTTTTGTTACTTAATGTTTATTGTAGTCATAATTTTACCAAATAAAGAATAATTAATTTCCTTGACCTTTTTCTAATTCTGTCATTTTGGCATAAAATTACCATTGGGTGTTTCAGCAACTGGGCGGCATGGATGGTGCAGTGGGTAGCACTGCCGCCTCACAGCAAGGAGGTCCTGGGTTCGAATCCCTGTCGGCCGGGGCCTCTCTGTGTGGAGTTTGCATGTTCTCCCCGTGTCTGCGTGGGTTTTCCTCCGGGTACTCCGGTTTCCTCCCACAGTCCAAAGACATGCAGGTTAGGCTGATTGGAGAGTCTAAATTGCCTGTAGGTATGAGTGTGTGAATGAATGGTGTGTGTGCCCTGCGATGGACTGGCGACCTGTCCAGGGTGTATTCCTGCCTTTCGCCCAATGTATGCTGGGGTAGGCTCCAGCCCCTCTGCGACTCTGTTCAGGATAAGCGGGTTCAGATAATGGATGGATGGATGGATGTTTCAGCAACATCTCATAGGAATGGCTCCAAACACTTTCTTTCAAGATAAAGTTTGAAAGATGTCAACAATGTATTGACAAGCCAAAATGCTTCAATGACAAGTAGGACCCTTATATGTATAGATGACTTCTGTCAAAATCACAGAGACAATGGCAAGGAGCGGAGAGTATTAATGGCATGATACATGCGCTTTTCATTTTAAACAGGAACTCGTTGTGCCTATGTCATCAGGAGCAATTTAGTGAGCTTCCTGCCAATGACATCTTGAGTAATTTAGACTTTTTGCTGCCGATGTCATCAGGAGTAATTTGTCAAAGTCTTAGGATCGCTATCATGTCAAGCAGTGCACTAAGTGGATCATGCTCTGGGTATTTGATTACCATCTGCCGATGTAAAAATACATTTCTTTATGAATTCATACGAACATCTTTCTCATCTCATCTAACCTTAGCGATAAAGAACTACTGTCTATGTCATTTCTTTTCCTTTCTTTTTCTGCATGAGGCTGAACTATCTTTAAATTATTAACAGGGGAACATTTTATGATTTCAATATTTAATTAAGCTGAATAAAATATGTCAGTCTGGGAGTGGTGTAATTTAAACAGACTTTTTTTCATCTAGGAAACAGAGCGATGAAATCCCAGTGGGAAAAGTCTGATTCATTGTTCAGCCCTGACACTCAATAAGCATGTGGGCCTCACGGGATCTGAGTGAAGAGCCTGCTCCAACAGCACCTGTACCTCGCACCATTTCACAGCTCAGCCTCCTGTGTGTTAACGGTTTTATCGCACGGACATTACGCTGTGAATGCAAAACGCAGACCCAATGTGAGGGCAACAGAGTGGGTGTCAAATGCATTTCCATCCACTCCATACCAGAAATGAAAGGAAATCCAACTAGTGTCCTGAAAATGTGCATAATATTCGATGAGGATTGTTCAATTAATCAATTCATTTTCATTTATATTACAATTGACTGAACTGAACTGAAATTAAATTAGCCCCTGGTGTGGGACTGAGATATTATTTATCAGAAACCATTGGATGTTGCAATGATCCAGATAGAGTCTCTAGTTCCTATATTGATATTCCTAAATATAACCACATTTTCAGCATTACCCCAAACCTGAACACAATGTCATTCTCTACCCCAGCTATAACGTGGAACACACATATGTGGAACAAACTTTGCTTGCACAGTACACAGTATTATCTTGTAGAGAAAAAAAATATTATGCTTGTGCAATTGAGCTGTAATTGTATTGCTACACTAGCCATCTTATATCAACTATGATAGTTTCTATTCCCGGAATGTGCAGTTAATGTTCATGGAACCATGTAATGACAGTTATAAGCATAAATATAGCTGTAAGTAGCAATCAATGGTGTCCGAGCAGCATTGGGCAAATGATGCACAACTACATAGTCTGATGTGTAATTTGTCAGGATGTAATGAAAAACACAAAATAACTGACCCTTGAATCCTCAAATGGATGTGTTTTGAATGTAGGACAAGTAGTTGAGGAGTCATTAAAACGTGGGAATTTAGCATAGTTACATTTGCACAAGAATGATGGGTTGGGTTTCACTGATGTATTATAGCAACACACTTCTCACGTGTGAGTGGATAGATGATTACAAAACTATTTAGCACCAAGAAAATCAAGTATTTACATTAGAATAACTTATGATATGTGACAGCCACAGAATTTAAATCACTGTCTTGTGGGTTATAAGACGGTATTTATTTCACACATGTCACAAGCAAGCACAAACTGTGAGCCTCGAGTACAACTAGGGCAGCTGGGGCACGTTGGATCCAACATGCCCTCGCCTGTTCCATTTTCCCTCATTTTGGATGCTGTTTCAAGTACCCCATATTTGAAATGTACCCCGTAGCTGCAGCATTGGATCAGTTTCACTCCCTCTGCTTTTGACTGAACTGTAATCGCCAGGAATGTCCTAGAACTGTACCGATGGTCTATAGTCACGGCAAAGACGTGTATCTTCATTGTGTGTATCTTTCTTTCTAATGTGTGTATATGTGTATATGTGTATAAACCGGGAAACAACTAAACACTTTTAGGTTTTCGCGAAAAAAAAAAAAAAGTTATTTGAGTAATTTGGCGGAATAGTTAAAAACTTTATCAAATTAATATTTTTTGTGACCACCCTTCGGCGTTAAAACTGCCTCACTTCTCTGAAATATAGAACTGCAGGACAGCGTTGACTAAGACAATCAGCAGGGAGGTTGTTCCAAGTTGTTCCAAGCATGCCACAGTTCTTCTGCAGACTTTGGTTGGCTCCTTGCTTCTGATCACAGACAGTCTTGATCAGGTTCTTATGTAAAAAGTAGTAAATTGCTTACAAAAGATGTTACTTTTTTAAATTAAATACAAAAATGTCTAGCTCTAGCCAAATGCATGTATTACAGTGCATACCCACTATGAAGATAATACCTTTGGTTGAGAACATAGACTGTAGAAGGTTGAGAACCAAGAATTTATCACCAATGAACAGCAAAATAACCCACAAGGACGACTTGTAGATGGAATCAGCGTATAAGAAATGGGAAGAATGGGATTATCTTTACTTAATTTTGCTAGTGGGCCAAATAGATTATTTAATGTAAGTTCTCAGCCAATGGTTTTATTTTTCAATGCATACTTACAATGACCAATCATTGTATTAATTGAACCACCTGGTGTAAAAACTGAGGAAATTGATCACAAAAAATTATGTTTTGAGTGAAATGTTTGCATTTGCTGAAAGCCTCAATAGAAAGGAAATTAAATTGATCAGACCTAATGCTAACTCAGCCTGCTCTCCATCAAGGTATCAGCACAGATCTTTGACAACATGCTATAGCCCTGTAGCTTATATTCAGTTTGTGCAAAACAAGAGTCTGTAATGTTTCTGTATCTGTCCTGTTTGTATTTATGTTTATTCTGGTTATTTATTCATTTTTCATACATCCTTGGTTATTGTTTTCCATTCCAGATCTCATTTGTTATCCCCTGTTATGTCTGCATCTGAATGTTTACCAGCCTAGTCACTCCCCTGTCTGCGTGTCCCACTATTAGGGTGTTTGCGGTAGTTTTGGGTTTTCAACATTCCTTCCAAACTCGCAATTCTTACTTCCTGCTTCTCTTGGTAGTTAAATGTTGTAAAGCACTATTCTTACTAACTACTACTAATCTAGATATTGTACAGTACTAATCCGATTAATACACTTACTATCTGTCTAACTAACAGTCACTTTTATTGGGTAGTTAGAATTCACGTAACTAATTCACTAACGCAATCTATTAGTGTTTCTGCACTGTTCTATAACTCTGCCTCCCTATACTATCCCTGATTACTCACTTAGTTTCAGCAAAGTGTTCGCGCCTGTCTCTGACTATCACTACGTCTTCAATCTATGCAAATGTGTACTCCCTAAGCCATATGTTTTACATGTTTGGTTACATGCATCCAGTCCGCATTTTCGTCTCCCTCCAGTTATGATGTTATTACCCTATTATGTTTCCCCACCTGTTGTCTTTTTGTTTAGCCCAAATTTTTCCCAGCCCCACCTAGATTGTCACCTTGCCTCATGTATTTAAACCTCAGTCTCCGTTTCACCCATTGTCAGAACATTGATCGGTTATAGTGCCGAATTACTTGTACGCCTATTTCTTGAGATTCCTAAAGACACCCCTTTGACTTTGATTTTAGAACTTGCCTTGCCCTCTTGTTTTTTTGCCCTTCTGCTTTCCTGGTTTTTGATTATCTGCTTTGTTTTAGTGACTTCGGTTTTTGCCCTCGCCCTCAATTGTTCAATTACTTTTGGACAAATATTAATACCTACATACTGTATGCTATACATCTGCTTCTAGATTTTTATGCAGAATGTCTGTTAAGGGAGATGTAATGCGCAGATAGCAGCCGTCTGTTAAGGGAGATGTAATGCACAGATAGCAGCCGTCTGTTAAGGGAGATGTAATGCGCAGATAGCATCCGTCTGTTAAGGGAGATGTAATGCTCAGGTCACATCCGTCTGTTAAAGGAGATGATATAACGCGCAGGTCACATCCTTCTGTTAAGGGAGATGTAACGTGCAGGTCAAATCTGTCTGTGAAGGGAGATGTAACATGCTGGTCGCATCTGCCCATAAGGGGTTAAATAGGACATGTTGGAAATAAAGCATGCTTTATAAAAGTGCTAAATAAATATACTTTATGCAGAATTATTTTATTTTATTTTTTTTGTGCCTTGTTTCGCCAGAGCAGCAGATCACATTACCAGCCTCAAAGGCTTCCCACTCTGTCTGCGTGATGGAGGAGCAGCCCCCGGCCAGGGACAAAGGTGGAGGAAGATTAGCTATAGTATGGGGACAAGAGCCGACAATCCCTGCATCATCCCGGATGAGCCCCCCTCAGTCTCTTCTATCTCCAGTTCCAATTGGCATTTAGTGGCATAAGCTAGTGAGGTGATTTGAGTTGCCCGTTGTACACATGCAGTAGTCTAGCAAGGAGGTTGAATTAGAAAATGCATGATACTCCAGTATCTTAATTAGTGGACTGCAGTATCTGGGATAATATTGAATATCTGGCTATTTAACATGTTTAATCTGTGCAAAACAGAGCAGGTATTGCTCTTTGCCTACTGTGTGCTATAAAGCTACTCTGCTGTACTTGGGGAGAGAGACCTTGAATGTGGCCTCTGTCTTTGCCTATTCACAAATCCAGCTTAATGCATGCCCTTGGCCTAATTAGGAGCACTTCCAGATAAGGGGATTTGGGACATTTTCTTCTGCTGATTTAGTGTTTTTTTTTTTTTTCACAAAGCCATTTCACAACTTTTACAATGTCTTGCTCACTTGCCACCCTGTGCCGTTATTAGGTCTTTGGATTCACCCCAAAACACATGCTTACTGTCGCTCATTTCCTCTTTCTGAGGATGAGCATGTTGCCTCTGGCATTACTTTATCTTGCAGATTTTTCACTTCTGTTTCACCCTAACAATGAAATGCCTCTCTGAAGACAGAACAGTGCACTTTGTCTCATTAACATTTCTAAGATGTCTGACGCTGCATATTTTCCTCTGCTTAATTCCTGGGACAGAGATGACATGCCAGGACTTTCTTTTAACAAATAGAAATACCTTAGTAACCTTACTTACAAGCAATGGTCCAAACAAGCTTAAAGCAAACACAGTGCAGTACAAGGGAAAAATGTATGTTCAATTTGTCACATTAAATTTTGTTTCCATCAAGCTGAACAACTATTTGTTTTTTTAAGTTGTTTCCTACCGAGTTCTTTGTTTTCAAAGCTGCTGATTGGGCTAATAAATAGAGTCAAAAGAACATTCTGATCTCTCCTGACATTTTAGTAAGAATCGTGGAAGCATTTGTCTTGCAGAAGTAACTCCTTTGTAGAATAACATTATAATGTTAACCAATGCCATACTTCTTCGCATTCTAATGTTCACCGCTGGCATGCTTCTGCACATTCTAATATGAATCACTAGCACACTTCTGCACATTCTAATATTAATCGCTAGCACACTTCTGCACATTCTAATATGAATCACTAGCACACTTCTGCACATTCTAATATGAATCACTAGCACACTTCTGCACATTCTAATATGAATCACTAGCACACTTCTGCACATTCTAATATGAATCACTAGCACACTTCTGCACATTCTAATATGAATCACTAGCACACTTCTGCACATTCTAATATGAATCACTAGCACACTTCTGCACATTCTAATATTAATCGCTAGCACACTTCTGCACATTCTAATATGAATCACTAGCACACTTCTGCACATTCTAATATGAATCACTGGCACACTTCTGTACTTTCGAATATTAATCACTAGCATGCTTCTGCACATTCTAATATTAATCACTAGCACACTTCTCTGCTTTCTAATATTATTAATCACTAGCACACTTCTGTGCTTTCTAATATCAATCACTTGCACGCTTCTGTGCTTTCTAATGTGTATCACTAGCACACTTCTGTAAGGGTGAGTAAATGTGGGAATATGTGTCAGGTGCAGTGCCTTCAGAAAGTCTGAGAATACAGAATGAAGTTGAAAATACATTAATATAGCTGGACCAAAGTAATGCACATTAAGGTCCCTCAGTCTATGCAAGACACTCTTTATTTCCCTTCTTATGAAGATCAACCTTTCAAAACACCACCCTACCCCCTTTCTTTCTTTGCTGAAATTAACAACTGTCACTAGATGTCCTCTTTACAGTTATGAATTGAAACATATTCTGTTAACACTGCATAAGGTCTGCTCACAGAACGGGGAAAAAAACTTCAATTATGTTGAGTGGGTATGTTGAGTGGGTTATCGGGGGAAAGAAGCCATATAAAAAATAAATAAATAATAAACATAAACATTACAGTAATTATATAAAGTTATCAATATGATGCATATACAGTAGGTTTGACAAAGACTTGTAGGTTTGGCGTTCAACCTGATTTAATTATTTCTGAGATCACTGAGGGAGCCAGTTAAACAAAAAAACAATAAAATCAAAAAATAAACAAAAACACAAGATGGCCTCTATCTCTCTCTCAAAAAATATGTTCAGCCGCTACTGCAAAGCGTGAAAATGTATGCAAATAATCAAGTATGACATTCTGTGTCAGAAACTGGGTGGTATGAGTCCTTTTTGAAGGCCCTGCGCATTTTACTCCAGAGGTCTACTGTAATAACACATTTCCAAATCTGACATTTAATCCATGCAAACAAATCACCACTGGGGCCCACGGCTTCGACCGTGGCATATTCATGGAGCTGGAAAGTAGCAGGCAATGCAGAAGTAATCGGAACTAATAGATCACACTTAAATTGGAATTGGAAAGCAGCAGTTGGGGGAATATGGTTATTTGCACGTTAATGGCCTCAGTTTTTAGTATCACAACCTGACTTCGGTGGAGGCAGAATCCGAAATGCCATATTGTATTTACATTTGCAGTTCATTTCAGAACCCATATTACGATGGGATTTGTACTCATGTTCTGTGAATGGCTCCTTTATGCATTCTGTGCAAGTACACTGCAACCAAATGGAATTTAGATGGAATCCTCATTTCAGAAAAATGATGAGAAGGCAGTTTGTTAAATTAGAATTAGGGGAGTGAGAATTTGGTGCAGGGGATCGACTCTGTCATTGGCTCTGATTTTAATTGAATATTCTAAAAAAAAATAATCTACAAAATTTGAATTCAGCCAAATTCATTTTTAAGCTATAAAAAAAAAGTTTTGATACAATTTCACATTTCCATCATCTGTGAGATTCCTGTGACCATTCCCAATCAGCCTGTCACATCAGGACACAGTGTTGTATTTGGATCACAGGAGGAAGTTAAAAACGATCGCACATGCCACTTTACAAATACGCACAGTGTAGAATTTAGCTTTGGTGATGTTACCAATGCCTCAGGATCCTGAATCAACTCAATTCAATTCTGTATTTATGAAAAATGACTTGAGTGGAAGCTTAAGATAGCACAGAAATTATACAATAAACACAGTTTAGCCGGGGGAAAGTACTCCCAGGGAAAAGCTTGTACCATTATTCGTTTTATGGGAAAATAACATAAGCTTAATCATATTTACCTTTAATCTCTGAAATGAATATTATATTGCATTTGCTGTATCAATGCTAATTAAGGAAAATTAAAGGGGGAATATGTGTAGTTGTTCAATTAAGCATTACATTTTAATTAAATTAAAATGAAGGTAGTTAAAAATTAAGATAGCACAGAACAGCAGCATATGCACAATCCAGCCTGGATAAGCAGATGTGACAGAGGCATTGTGAAATACAGTCATTGACCACTTTATTAGGCAAACCTGTCTGCCAGCTTGTTAATGTCAATATTTAATCAGCGAATCATGTGGCAGCAACTAAATTCATAAAAGCATGCAGACGTTGTCAAGAGGTTCAGCTGTTTTTCAGAACAAATGTCAGAATGGGGAAAAATGTGATGTAAGTGACTTTGACCGTGGTATGACAGTATGGTTTGACTATCTCAGAAACTACTGATCTCCTGGGATATTCACACACAACAGTTTCTCAAATTTAAAGAGAATGGTATGAAAAACAAAGCATTCAGCGTGCTGCAGTTCTTGGGGGTGAAAATGTTTTGTTAATGACAGCAGTCAGAGGGGAATGGCCAGAGCTGGTTCAAGCTGACAGGAAGGTGACAGTAACTCAAATACGCACAAACAGTGGCATGCAGAATAGCATCTCTGAACAGGTGACATTTCGAAACTTGAAGTGAATGGGCTGCAGCAGCAGAAGAATAAGTCTAATAAAGTCACTAGTGTATAGCAAGGCCTTACTTTTGCTCACCAGTTTCAAGTGACTTGTCAAATATCCTCGTCCTACTTTGATTCATGTGAAACCAACATTCTTCTTTGTTTGGACATTGATTTGACACAGGTAAGTGATTTCATACTTTAGACATTAATTACAGATTTCACAGTCAGGTCAATATTCATTCCCTGGCAATGTATGTCCAATCCAGTTTTAAGTATTAAAGAGGGCTCACTTTAAAGTCAACCTCACCCAGTGCTGTACCTAACAGTGAGAGAGAGAGAGATTAGCAGTCCCAGGAGACTTATCTTTGTTTGGACAGCTCTGTCTCAATTTCGTGGGCTGTGGGGAGGCAAACCTAGGCCCCTATGAAGGTGATTACCGGGATTAGGCTCAGTAAACACTGCTGCAGGAGGGTTTGGCTTCGCCCCAGGTGAGAAACGCTAAAGCGGCCTGTCAACCCGAAAGTATGCATGCACCAGTAGCTGGGCAGCTGAGCTTCTAACCAGGAAGTTGCAAGCTTGCATAGGCTGCATGCTACTGAAGAAGAAGAAGAAGAAGAAGAAGAAGAAGAAGATCGTATTACTTTCTTTTTATTATCTGTGGTTGTAATAACTGTTAGGTAAGTCACACACTCAATGATGCACATGGTAGTCTGTTTGATCATGAGATTAAGAAGAAGATAAAGAGGAAAGATAAGAAGAATAGGATTGTATTACTTTCTTATAATTAACAGTAATTGCTCTTTATATACAATGAATATACACTATTAACCTAAGCAAAACCACTCCCTGAATGATACATTTGGCAGGTCATACAGTAGGTTTTTAGACATGAGGGTAGAAAACCTTGTGCCTCATTCAGAAATAAACAGGAACACCTGGCAGGCTTTGAGCAGTAAAGAAAGAGTCTGAGCAGCCCTGACAGGTGATTGGTCCATTCTGCGGCCACTGAAATGCCCCAGGCTCATCATCCAGGGGGTGACACTTGTGCAGTAAATTGACCCTGGACTCAGGGGAGCAGAGCTTCTTTAGGACATGTGTTCATTATTTAGCATGTTTGCCTACAGCCTCAGACAGTGTGTGCAAGAAAACCAGAGGAAGATACTTTTTATAACTTTGAGTCATTTGTTCAAAATTTGACAGCGCATCTTCAGTGTGAAATAATGACACACTACTCCGTTTAATTGCAGTATAAAAAGTCAACTTTGTCAGATTCACAACACTTGATATACAGAACCAGTATGGCATCCACAATATTATGCCATGCTGCCAATATCATCAAAACCCATCCAATCATCCAATCAAAATTATGTTAAAACACAATCCCCATCCTCATTACTAATAATAACTACTAGTAATAATAAATACTACCAGAAGCAGCAGCAGCAGCAGCAGTTGTAGTAGTAATAGCTTCTTACCAAAATTGAATACCAATAGCGAACCTGATTTGATGCTGAACACCATATTGCATTGATTGAAAGAAGTCTCCAGCAGTGCAGCCCATTTCTGCAGAGCTTCTGGCCTGGCCTGATGATCAAACTTCCAGAGTAAATGCAGTGGAGCCCAAGGCTTGTGCAAACACTTCTGAAGCTCAGAGCTCTTGGTGTAAACGGGTGTCTCAGCAGGGGATGGACCTGTGTGCTCCACTTCTGTTTTCAACTCAATTTGATAAAGAACATAGCAGTGATATACTCGAGAGAGATAATACACACACACGCACACACACATGCCCGCATGCACACACACACACATGCATGCACATAGAGTACACACACACATGTACGCACACACACACACACACACACATGCATGCATGCACATTGAGTACACACACACAACATTATACAGGTTCATGTATGTTTGTTCATAAAGGTTGCCCACATCATAAATATTACACACAGAATAATGTCTCAAAACAGGATCTATAATACTCTTTAGTTTGTCTGATGGTGTTCTTGCCTGTTATATGATACCACATTATTTTTTCCCATGTTTATCATGCCCACAGCAGAATAATTACAGACCAGGCTGGAAAGTGGAATGATGAGAGGCTCCTTTAACATACAAAACAATGACTACATATTACTTATTCCACACTGTAATTAGACTTCCAGTGAAATGTCTGTCTTTCCCCTCCTAGCATACTTTACACACTAGGGATGAGCTCAGAGCCTGAAATACACCTGACATTATCACAGCATTTGCATACATAGAAACAGTTTCACATATTGCGAAACTAAACTAAACTCTTCAATGTATTGTATCCATTATACCTGTGTGTCGATAGTACCTATTCCATCTTTAGTGTGAAAACAGTAAACCTCTATTGTCAGATAAACCAGTTGTGAATCTCTATCTTCTATTCACCACAGACCACAGCGGTAGCCTCCTATTTTGCTTACATGCTATTCTATCCAATTTCTGCTCTAACAGGGTAGAGGCTTTTAATTGCTTCTCCATTACGAAACCACAATGTGGGTTTTCACACATGCTGCTATGTCCTTATTTGACACACTGTGGCTCACGGAGCCCCTATCCTATTTTGGGGTTACCATAACACAGGAAACAGGAAGGGGAGAAGCTCTCACCTCATAGACAGAAGCTGCTGGAGTTCAGATACATAGAGTATGTCTCCATACAAATGCGTGCACTGTAGCAAATCTTATTAAAATGGCTGGTTTCTGCATCCATGCTCCCAAGATAGGTGTTCCTTGAACACTCTGCACTGTAACATATTGGAAATTGTATTGACTGTCTGAAAATCTCAGACCTGGAAATATAGACAGACGTAAATGGGAAATGAGAATAAATGTTTCCCGATTGTCCTGTGCCATTTATTTTTATTCTCTTCCGCCCCCGTGCCCTGCCACTTTGGCAGTTCATTAAATCAAGGTCAGGAAAACTTTTCTAATTTACAGTTAATTATAGTTGATGGCGGAGAACCTTTGATTGGCCGGCCTTCCCCATGCTCACGCCCAAGATGGAGCCAACCGTGTCTTTGAAACCTCTGCAATATTGTGAAAAAAAGTCATTTTTTGTCAAAGCTAGGGCAAGTCTCACTGGAATGTATCAGTCCCCACAACATACAGAAGATCAATACGAGCTTACTGATGACTCATTCTTTTTTGGTCACAAAAGAACAGTTTACAAGATAAGGTGAAAAAAAAGGGAGTCTGCAGAAAATCTAATCAGATTGGTAACATTCCCATACTCTCAGTGTGCAAGTATGAGACTGAAAGGTCATTTAGCTTCATGAGACAAAATATTGATTATTTAGTATAATTACATGTTTTGTAGGGCAATCTATTGTGTCTGATTAGAATTAACCAACTCTGCTGTCAGTAAATTGTTAAATCATGGATCTTTTGATTCCAGACTTATGTGAGTGTTTTTTGTATTCTTGTAGAATTAATCAAAACCCTATTTATATGAGTGTGTAGTAGTGTCGGCCATTAAAATATGACTCCGCCCTTCTGAGCTATCCGCCTTAGAGGCTGGGTCAAGGGATTCCTCCAATAATGGGGCACTAATGAGTGAATTAACATGATCCATTTGTCATCATTTAAGAGGAAACCGTCGCTACCTCTGAGTTTGTGATAATCAAAGCCCAGCAAGTACAATACAGAACCTATTCATATTTATTTTCAAAAATGTAATGTAAGGTATAGATTGGTTATTAGAGAAATACAGTATGATATATTATGTTCAGACACAATGGTTACCTTAGAAATGCTGAAGTCTTTGATGTTTTCAATAATTTCTAACTCAGTCAGTCTGATTGGTTACTTAAGACATTGGGTGGTTTGCTTTGGCCCAGTGTGGTTGGCCAAGAGGTCCCCACAGGTTGGTCTCCTCTCTAGCGGAGGCCCTGTGGCTTAATTAACAGAACTGAATTCAATACCTTGACCTCAGTCTTACTAGGCACCTTCCATCTCCAGCAATGGAGAATGCAATGTGTCTTATTGAGGAGGAAAAATCTAGCCTGCTAGACAAAGTCTTGTATGATGTCAGGTTTCTCAGAAGGGCAAGGTCTGGCATTTTCAAGGGCCTTGGAATCTGGTCTTCACAGAAACATGGTAAGAGTTGTAAAGTTCAGAGCTTGAAATGCATAGCACAATACTACCCATTGCATGTACTTGTCTGTGACTTTTACTCACAATCAAAAGTAAGATATTTTTTCATTCACAGAGCACAGTTTGGTGAGTTCAGGGATCACTAAAGCTAATTTGTGAATTTGTACTGCAATGTGTGCCAAACTGAGTGTGGAGAAAAAAGGGTACCACTTGCATTTGCTTGTAAATCAAAGATGAGGACAAGTTTTGGTTGGAACCCAGCAAAAGCTGGCTGCATTGCAAATGTGATGCAAACTTTTCTTGGTAGAAAGTTTTTATGAGTGGCCTGTGTCTGCATTATAAGAAAATATATTTAATATTATAATATATATATATAGAAAATAATGCTTTGTTTCTAGAGTACTTTTACAGCCATTATAGAAATGTTTCTGCAGGATTTCGGGGAGCGCAATACTGCTGGTTTACTGCTTTTCCGTTATTATTCAATTATAATTCACAAATTCTAAATTATTAGCAAGGGAACACTTATTAGACATTGGCCAAGTTTTACATCCCAAGGATGGGACTTTATTTATAGTGTGCAACCTTTTGTCATCATACAAGAATAATTTATGAGCAGAAGTTGTAAGATTGTCAAATTCAATAGAGAAAAATGGCAAATGCCATATACTTTTTATAATTTGAATATTGGATCAGAATGAAGCTGAATGACTCTAATACATCATAATACATCCCTCCATATAATCATATACAAATGCTTGGCCTTAGAAGATGCCCATACATTAATTTATTAGTCCTTATTGTGTTGTTTAGCATTGGCTCTGTGCAAAATTCATTTCAAATGTTGGCAATGTCAGATAAAAAATGATCGCTTTGCACACTTTCATATATTCCCATGATAAATAAATACCTGTACTAATACAATGGTTCTTTTGATTATGAATGACATTATATGGCCCGGGAAATGATTTTATGCATGCTAGACTCTTGGTGTAAGTAAAACATGGTAATAAAGCATGTCTGCGATGATAAATTGAGTCGCCTACAGAGTTGCTCTGTATAGAAGACATGTTGAAGACATATTAAAATGTGCCAAGGAGTTTTCAGCCAGTAAATATAAGGCCTCCATTATGTCTCAAGACTTTAAATAAATATGAAGGAATCAATAATGAAAAGAATGTTGTCAGCTCATGCGTGATTTGTATTTTTGCTGCACACTTATAGCATTAAGTTTTGCGCCAATCCTTAGTTTTATAGTTTGGTTCATCATTTATGGTTCCTATAAACATACAAGTATAGGGTATCTCCTGGGTATATATGTTCTACTATATGGCACTGACCATTATTAAACCCAATTGAGTAATTACATGCCAAGCACAACCCCATAAAGAAGTTGTGTAAAATTAAAATGTGAAATTAAACATTATTTATTTATTTTATTTGATTTATTGCACTATGAAATGAAGTGTACATAGGGTTTGGCACCTGAATACATAGACAGGAGCAATTTAATTACACAGACCTATTTCATGAGAAGTGGGACTTTTCAGTTTCATTATAGAGTCATGTTAAATGGCTTTTCAAGAAAGTTTTTATCTCTTCCTGCCTTTTTTTATTGTTCCGTTCTGTGAGCGCCGCCATGTTGTGCGAGTAATGAAAAATATTCATAATGCTTTCTGAGCTGCCGATTCCTCCCTCCCCTCTCTCTAAATTGGTTTAAAGTCTCTGACAGTGTTGCCAATGATGGATGCTGTCTTACGCAGTCACACGCAAAATAACGGCTCCTCATTGATGCGTGTGGAATGCCTAGCATCTTTTCATCTCTGTGGGGTTAAGAACAGGCTATAAGCCAATCTTTGCAAGAGACACGTCCCTCTCAACTCCGTAATTAGTCCCATAGTTTAATTGCGGAATTAGCACTAATCATTTGAGCTGACTATGGAGTGTCATTAAAATTCCTGTCCAGAAAACAAGTCCGGTTCTTCCCAAAGCAGCAGTATGAGGCTAATTGTAATGGTGGGTAATTGTTGGGGTGGAGGAGGGGGTAGAGGTAATTAAGCACAACAAAATGGATGATGACATTGTACATTGATATTTCACATAATTGGCCCTGCTTGATTAAAGCGCAAGTAATCTCTGCATTTCGATGTTTTATCTTCTCTTTAATGTAACAAGGTCCGTACACAATTGTGATTATCTCCATTATTTAAAACTCGCATTCAAGAAAGCACATCTTGGAATGGCAGCCTCTGTAAAGCCGCAGTGCGGGCGAACAATCGTCCGTAATCAAATCTTCCACAAAAGCAGCACTTGATTGTGAGAATACAGAGAGTCTCCCTAATGAGAAAGCCACTCTGACAATACTACATTCTGTTTTGATCTTTTCAGGCAAATTACAGAAGCTCGAGCCCGCCATTGTGTGAGAGAATAAACAGAGCGAGCTTTCAAAATGGAACCAAGCACAAACGTGAATGGCCTGCCAAGATTACACAGCAGCGGTGCACAATAATGACAGTCCGTGTGTTAAACCTACCAATGGACCGCTGTGCACCCAATTCCTAATTTCTTATACAGCAAAAAATTCATCTCTGGGCACCATCAAGTCCGGGCCAGAAACCACTGGAGAGATGTTCATTCTCCAGGGTGTGATTGTACACCTGCTGTCAATCAGAGCTCAAACCCATCATGTGGCAAGGCAATTCCTGCATTATTTGCTTTTCCATCAATAGTACAGTTGTGACGATCATATTTTATATCATATAATATACAGCTGATTTTCTATGAGGCAGCAACCATCTACTATGCATATTACCAGTGTAGAAGCGCATTGCTTAAGTCTATGGGAAATGAAAATAATCAAATGAAATGGGTGTGCAAATGAAAATGACTGAAGAACACAAATCAGTGTTTGCATGAGACTATTTCTAAGCCAATTTGAAAAGCAGAATAAAAGGAATATTCAATTGGACATGATAAAATGAAAAAGCAGACAGTGGAAAGACGATTGGTGTAATTAAACTTGAGGTGTGTGAGTTTAAGCAAACAGAATTCAGAGTAATTTTCTGATCTGCCTTTCTTCAGGATGCTCTGTGCCAGTGTTTCTGCTGCACTACAGCGCCCCCTTGTGACAGCCTGCAATGTGGGCTGGAGAGTGAACTCAGAAAGTGCAGCACAAGACTGAGGGTCGCTGTCGCACAGCTACACGTCAGCGCCTCCGTGATTCAAGGTGAAAATATGAAACTAAATAAATCTCTGCATTACACAGTTCTTCATTTATCTGCACTTTCCCGTAAGTGCGTTTGCATTTTTACTGTTGCAAAGCACCCCAAAAATCATTATTTTCAAAACAGAACTAGTGTTACAAGAGAGATTCCAAGCACCCTTTTCCCAACAATTCACAAGATAACTTTACAGGTTTCCTGCAAGCCTGCGATCTTGGAGCCTTGCTGCTCGGGCTGACTAGACAGCCTGTCTGCTCGCTGTTTGTCGCAGTCATTGTTTCCCCTCTCTGCTTTCTGCCGTCGGAGTCCCAGCAGTGCGGACCGCGTCTCCACGCGAATCCAACGCAAGCTTAAACAAATGAAATCAGCTCCAGCAGAAAAGCGGGGGCCTGGCAGGAGGCAGGAGCAGTTGGTGGTGGAAACACTGTGGGCTGCTGCTCACTCATCCACTAAGCTAACGACGGCAGCGCAAACACATCATAACCAGTGACAGCGCACTCATAATTCTGCATATTTCATACCGCATATCTGAGTCACCCCTGCCTCTGAACAAAATGTCTTTAAAAGAATGCATAATTAAAGATTAAGATGCATTTTTGTTACGTGTTTGTTTACGTGTGTGCGTGTGTGTGTGTGTGTGCAGAGTTGTGTGTGCGTATGTGCATGTACAGTAGGGGGGGGTATAAATCTTGGCTATGATGCGGTTCACATTTCTAAAGGGATGTCTGGAGCATAATGACCTGTCACTCTTAAAAGTGCTGAGGATAATTGTGAAAAGCAACGTCTTCCACTGTGTCTGTCCGGCTGTCCGTTTCATCCAAGCCCACAGTGTGAGCAGTGCGTTTATGCTGCACCCTGACATGGGGAAGTTATTATGAAAGGTCGCTGTCAGGAACGTGGAGCCGTGCGGAACGCAGTGTGTACTGAATACAAACGGAATACAAACGGCTTTCTGAGCGAGAAGCCTTCTAAACCTCAACACACCCCCGTCCACCTCTCCCCCGAGCACCATCACAGGTACGAACCATCACCCTGCTGATCCCATACACGCAAACACACACACACATTTCAGACACACGCATACATGTACACACATGTACACACACAAACACATGCACACACATACACACACACGTCTGCACACAAACACACACTGACACAAACACTCACACATACACATACATAATAAAAACGCATACAAACACACGCTCACGCACATGCACACACACACACACACACATACACACACATCACAGCTCCTAGCCAGCACTACCAAAGGCATTAGACAGGACCTTCAACTTCATACCCATTAAAAAAAAATACTGGACGTGTCCGCACACAAATTAAAGCAATCGATGAAAGGGGACTGGCTCTCTCGGTACAGTCTTCTGTATGCAGTATGAATCTCCAAAGGAGCTCCGTGTCTGGCACAGCAATTAGTGCGTGATACGTCCGAGAGCACAGATAACTGCTTGGTAGATGATTAACACTACCGAACCTGATAAATTAATGGGCTCTCGCGAGTTTATAAATGAGGGATTTTCATTTTTTTGGATGAGCGTTACTGGATATTATCATTAATTATTTGGCTTTAGATTGGAACGCTCATTAGGTTTTTATCTCTAATTGGAGAGGTGCTTCTCTTTTTTGGGTGAAGAACCCTCCCCCATTCACATACGTTTTCACTTTACGCTTGAATAAATGGTTGGTTAGACATGGTACAAAACAAGACTTAGGTCCCAATTCATTTAAACTAAAGAGCATTCTACCTTCTATTTTGTTAAGCTACCAATGTAAGCAAATGTATTTTTTTTACACACCAATATGAGTTTGATGGTTGCTAAAATTATTAGTGAAGTTGTGTAATGAACAAACAATCATAGAACATTCTTTGTCTTTTGGCTGCAGCACAGAAGGAATTGCCGGTAGGTTAAATACTGTAAGGCATTAAACTGATCCAAACCTCCATGCACAAGAACTTTGCCTTTCCCATGGGAATTGCCAGCACTTTTTAATTTGCTTCCAGCTCTTTGTTGGAGTTTATCTGTTTTAAACTGAAGCCACAAGGTTCTGTCCAATTAAAAAAATGTACCCAGATGTGGCTATAAGATAAGCCATTAGTTCAGCTAATGTATGAATGAGACACTCATTGCCTGGAGTTGGATAATCAGCTATTAGCGGACATTGAAAAATGTCGGCTCCAAATTGTGGCAAATAGCCCTCTCTTTAGGAAGGTGTGCTTACATCAGTCACGCTTGTTATTTTGATTAATGGCTGTGTCCTGTATTGCGCTGCTCCTTAAAAATGCATGAATGTAACCCCTGGACTAACACAAACAAAGTCTAAGGCTGCTGGGAAATTGCAATGAAGGCACTCCGGTCACTGACTTTGTAATGCAGGTTGGGTAGCAGCCAACAAAGTCTATATGTACGTATGTATGAATGTATGTATGTACATATGTATGGATTTATGTATGTATGTATGTGTGGATGTACTGTATGTATACATGCATTTTTATTAGGTACACCTGCTTGTTCATGCAAATAGCCTGCTCCAAACAATAATGTGGCTGCAACTTGTGCAGACATAGTGAAAAGGTTCAATTTATTGTTCAACCAAATATTACAATGAGCAAAATGCATGATCTAAGTGACTTTGACCGTGGTACTGTATGATTATTGGTTCCAGAAATGTTTCCAGCATCTCAGAATTTGACTAGGATCTTCATGCACTACAATCTCTAGTTTACAGCGAGTGGTGCGGTACACAGAACAATTCCAGAGAGCAGCAGTTGTATAGCTAAAAGAACTGTTAATATCGGTAGAATCCGCTGACGTGTTCAAGCTAACAGAAAGGCCACAAAAGTTCAATTAACAGTTCACAACAGCGGTGTGAAGAAGGACCCCTCTGAACTCAACGTGCCGAATCTCAAACTGTATGAGCTAAAGCAGCATCTCAAGCTGCGGATATGAAAGCCACTTCAGTCTACTCCACTGGCCTGCACAGTCCCCAGATTTCCCTCCGATTGGGCTGAGGTGGAATGGGGGTTTCCAGCCTGAATGCGAATAGTGCTCTCGAGTCAGCATAGACCAAATGCCCCAAGGAGTGCGTCCAGCTCCTTTTGGAATCCATGCTATGAAGAATTTAGGCGGTTCCTGGAGACTTACCCCATGCTAGATAGGTGTGCCCAATACATATACAGTATATGTCCATTCCCCAGTCATTTTCATTTGAAAATAAATGACTGAGTAGAGTACGAACCATCAGAAATAAACCTTGGTGGTCTGGAGCTGGCTGTGGCCGAATTGAAAGAGCGCAGCAGCGCTGCGTGAAGATTGCTGACTGCACTGATGAGATCTATGGCCGAGGATTGTGGGATACCTGCCTGGCGAGACGGCTCCCGCCGCGGCGATGCGCTGGGACCGTTTCCAGGGCGCTGGCAGCCGCTCGCGAGCAGCCCTGGCCCCCCACCGGGCCCCCACCGTCAGCCACGCATCACAGAAAAACCATCTAACCGCCAGCAGACGAGGGGGTGGCAGCTCTGACCGGGGGGAGAATGCTGATGGATGCCTGTGAGTCAGACACTCTCCCGCCTCACCAACGCCGGACCGCCATCCGCAGTCGAGGTCCGTCTTGGGAGGGGGGGGGCTGATGTATAGCTCTGAGGACTGAGCGTTGCCACCCCCCTCGGCTCTGCTCGAGAGCGGTTAAGAGCCGGGCCTACGAGCGCAGAGCCCTGAAAACACTAAACGGAAGTGCCTCCATTACTCAGGCCAGATGAAGACGGATGCAGTTCTGGGTTAGAGAGTGCCCGCCGTTCTTTAGCAGTCTTCTATTATCTGCCACAACCCGCACAGACCCACATCACTTCTGCTAACCGCGGCGCACCAACTCCGCCATTCCTCTCAGAGAGCCTCCTGCCGTCTAAATCTCCGCACCCGAGCTCCGCACTGGACGTCATTTTACCGGCGATCAATCACCCCGGCGGGTCACCTGCTGAAAGCTCAGAGGCTGTGTGATGTTCCCGCTGCTTGTCCCCGCCGCGCCCTAGCCACCGCGTTATCCACAGACTCCGTCAAAAGCCGCTGGCTCCGCCGCCGCCCCGCACGTCAATCCCCGCCTTCTCCGGCAGCTTCCGCTGAAAACGCTACTGACGGGAGGAAACTCTCATCTGTGTCTGATCTTTGTTTCAGTGAGTAAAACGCATCTTTCTAAGAGTAATGGGTTATTGGACAGCACAGTTTCAGGGTCACCAAGTGTGTGAACACAGCTGGGAGAGCCACAAATCGACAGCTATCTGAAATTAACGGGAAAAAAATCTACTCAATATCTCGCAATCCAGTTTGGGACCCGAGCATTGCAGAAGTTCTGTCTCACACAGAAGCACCAGCCACCTGTAACGATGTCAGTAGCGCTTACATGACAAAGGATTCTATCTCCAAAACGCATTAGCATCCTTATGGTTCAATAAATATTTTAAAAGGGTTTTGCTGCTATCAGTATTTAGGGATGGGCACAATGAGAACACAGTTTTGTAATGTCCTCTCGTCCTGTAAATATAATGAAATGGATACAATGTGGCTGTGATAAACAATAGGAGCAACACGGGTCACATGCCCACTTTCATATTAAAAGAGATACAACTCCAAAGGTACCGCAAAGCAAACGTTTCAATGTTTTTTTTCCCCCTTCTGAAATAGAAATGTTATAATTGTTAATGTATTGCAGACCACAGCTTTACGATGGGGAGTTTTTTCTCAGCGGAGGGTTTATCTCCCCACTATCTGCCTGCTACTCTGGGGTTCAGGCCTGGCATTTGTCCTTCTGCTACTGTAAAGTGTCTTTGTCATAAAAAATGCTATACAAATAAAATGGAATTGAATGGAACTGAACGATCTCTGAGTATGCACTCTATTCAATCTAATTTCAGAAGGCATTAAAATGTAATTAATGAATAATAGTAATAGTAGTAGCTAATAGTAGTCAATGCTGTAATTCTGTGCTTCCCACAGAAGATACCTCCGAGCAGATATTAGATTGTTTTTTTCCTGGAATAGCTATGTCAGAGGCTAAAGTTCCTTTGGAGCTGACTGTCAGATCCTGTATCTGTCCAAATGCTCTGTAATGCAATGCAGCATCCAATACTGCATGATTGCCAGGTACAAAAACCACTCTGCCCAAATTTTCAACCTCCTAAGACCTGCGGCAGGGAGAGCTGGGATACTGGCAGCTACGCAGAAGCTCTGAAAGCCTCCTCGGACCAAAAGCGTGTTTTAAACCTTGGATACGAACATCTGCCATGGAACAGGTGCTTTCCAGCCTGCAGGTACCAAGTGAAGAGATCCTTTCACAGTTTAACTACTGAATAATTCAGTGCACTTATATAGGATTGTCAGTGATTTAATACATGGGGGACCACCACTGTGAGACCATATATCTTTCTTTATTCACATTTTGGCATTTATTAACTACCAAGTACTTTCATCATGTAGACTTTGCTTATATACTGTAGCCTGGGTGATATCAGATTAGGTCAGGACTGAATGAAAGTAAGGACTGAATGCCCTTTCCTGCCATTTTTCTTGCTAAATATATTAATTATGTTTCTGGTTTTAACCCTCTGAAGAGAAGGTTTTTTTCATCAAAATTCTAAGTCAGTGTTCTATAACTCCATTGCTTTCAATTACCAGAACTGACTGTTAGATCAGCATTATAAAAACTAAATTACCAACATTCTAATCACATATGTGAGGTCTTACATCTTGAAGGGTTAATGAGGCTACTGTAAAGATGCAATCAGTGATGTGTATACAAACAATAAATGTATGTCTAATTATTAAACAATTCTGCAGCATCTAATTCATTTCTTCCATCTTTTTTCCATTGTGGCAGTACCTCAATAAAAATACACAGTAAAATGTCCAGTGTTAGTTCAACAGAGGGCATATGAGTTCATTAGGAACCAGAGTAGGACCATATACTGCTGGTGGAGGGGATTTGTCCTACCGACCACCACTTTTGTGGAACGACCTGCCTACCCATGCGAGGGAATTGCCAATAATGTTTTTTTGAAAATTGTAAAAAAAAATGACAAAGAATTTAAATCACATATTTAAGCCCTTTTAGAATGATCTATATTGTCCTTAGTTCCTTGTTCTCTTTCTGTAATGTCTGTAATACTTTTATCTTTGTAAAGTCTTTGTAAAGTGTATTCTTTTCACACTTGTTCCTGTGTTTGATCTGCACTTCATTGTACGTCGCTCTGGATAAGAGCATCTGCCAAAATGCTTTGTAATTTAATGTAATGTGTTGAGATTTGCTTTGATTTGATGTACTGTATGTCGTATAGTATATACTATTTAATTACATGTTAATGATGGTCATTTACACAGTAAGTATCATTTATTGATATTCACTACTACTAATACATGTGACCTTATAACACAGCTATAATACAATGATACGAATGGGGCAGTAATAGAGTAAATGACATGACATCATCAATAATAAATAATATTACTACTGCTACTGTACTGCTGTCCTGTTTGAAACCCGAATATTACAGATTATAACTAGCAATTCTCACTAGAAGTGGCAAAATGATACACTGGAAGTAGGGCAGTCTCTGTAAAGCCAGGGTGATGCCATTAGTGCATGATGTAACAACATTGTAAGGGCATGAAATGTGGAAAGTCCATGAGGATCATGAGCTCAGTGCAACAGGGTCTATTAAATATTAAACCAAACGGATTTTGTCAAATGTATTAGTCATGGATGGTGTCTATATAACTGGATTAAATTACAGTAATTCGCATTTATGCTTGAAATTCTTTCTTTCTCTTTGGCTGTGAATAGGTAGCTGCAGACATGTGGTATCCACACCAACAGTGTACACACCAGCACTGTTTCAATCGTAGATTAGGTCATAGTAGCATGTTTTATACGGAGGCACAAGCACAGCCTTTGGCATTGGTGCACTTATCAAGTAAAGCAGCTAAAATGTCAGATACCATAAATGTTAGGGCTAATTAAGTACAGTAATTAAGGCCAGAAGTTGGCATAAAACCTAGAAACAGATAACAGATGCCCACCTCTGCAGAGAGACATTCTGGCTGGTAATGATGTCCACTGTGTCTGTGCACAATCCATGCATCACATCCAGCCAAGGCATGTAAAACAAGAGGCTTACCTGGATGCCACTACACTATATTTGTAATGCTCTACAAAGTCATTAAATACGACAATATTAAACGTAAGATGTACTTAACTGTTTGGGAGGGTAAGTTTGGATAAGGAATTACGAAATAATATTGGCCATTCTATGTATAATTAAACTAGCGCAAGTGTGCCAGTTAGCCTGAGGTCTTCTTTGCCTCAAGCTGAAATGATAATCATTTGAAATGCACACTTTTATTCAATGATATGTATTATTCATCAATCAAATGGTGTACTAATGATTTGAAAAGCCAACTCCTTACACGGGGAACAGATTGGAGAGTTTGAACAAATATTGCTTTGCAGAGATGGATACAGAGTAGTTTATTAGCCAAGAAATTGGCTCACAATCTTCACTCGCAGAAAGTTTTGATGTGTATTTTTTTTCAAGGGAAATACAGTCTTTGCATTCCATTTCTTTTAGCAAAG
This sequence comes from Conger conger, assembly GCF_963514075.1. Taxonomy (NCBI): domain Eukaryota; kingdom Metazoa; phylum Chordata; class Actinopteri; order Anguilliformes; family Congridae; genus Conger; species Conger conger. Next base: position 46,949,240 of record NC_083765.1, on the reverse strand, counting down.
CTTCCACAAACAAAGTGATTGAACATGCAATGCTGCAGTGCACTCCACAGAAGAGATTGCATTACAATGATTAAAAAAGCAAAAACATTTGACCAAGGATACTTCAGTTTTACCACTGAAATATATTTATCAAGATATTAATAAGTATTAACATTTATTTCTATTTCCAAAAGATCACAGGTAAAATATAACTATCAATGAGAATATATATTTTTCTAGAAAATTCCATGGGATGACATTGAAGCTAGGATAATAATAATAATCAAGAATTTCCTTGCAACAATTAGCAGCTCATTTATATAACACCTGCATCTCATTATCACAGTGGCACTTGTTGAAGTGGAGTTTTTAAACATCAAAGTGTCCCAACAGCTGCCCTTCTTAGTATTTAAACGGACACAGAAATGGGTTTGGCTTTGATTAATTTGTTTCTGTTATTTATTTGAGTAAAGGAAAGGGCTCTCATGCTGGATCCTCCTCTATTACAAGCCTGTGGCAGCTTTAGGTGCTGACAAAGGGGGAAATACTGTCTGTATGCAAAACACACTGGAGCAAAACCCAAAAGTCGCTTTTTGAGCCAGCTGTTACACATAGATGCAGCGACGATTTAATAGAAAAATTCCTCACTAACAGCTGACGTAAGTGATATTCCTTTCAACTTCATCAAGTCTATGCATGACTAAACTTTGTAAAAAATACTTGGAGCTATAAATAATACCGTGCGAGGCGTTTTGGGGATTTGAATATTAAGTTGTCAATGTGGCATTTTCCTCCAGCTTGAAAGAGAAGGTGACCGAGGTCAGTGGGGTCATCTACTTGAGGTTATGATTCTTCTAACATCTGGGGTATGAAAAGCACTCAACAAAGGCCTCGACCAGAGCTTTCTGACTCAGTCTAGGACAGTGCACATCAAGGTCATCGAATAAACAACTAAACAGGTTAGATAAGGTACAATAGGCCAAGTGTGTAAGTACCATACCAAGACATCTACAACTTCAGGAACTACAGTACCAAATTAAAAAATCCTAGATTAAGGTATAGAATGCGACAGATTCAGACAGGTGGAAAAACAAGTGACAATAGATTAGGGGACAATGGATTTACAATGTGCTATTGTCACATATTTTTTGTCTTGCTCTGTGAGTTTAACAGGGTGGAAAATACACACTGACATTTGGAGTTCTCACAATGGGTTTGTCATGTTTTCAGTCTCTTTCCTAAAGTAAATGTTTACCGTTTTAGACGCAGTGGGAGGTCTGAGCTCCCTGCTATTTTATTAATTCCATACCAAAGCAGCGGTTGATGAACAATTTATGTTTTCCCGATAAGAATCAAAGTCTGTTTGTTTCATCTCTAGGCAGATTTGTAGGTAGCCAGTAGGGAATTGAGAGCATGTGCAAACAATTTTCATCTACCCATTTTAGAGTAGGGCTCGTTTGCCTGTGATTTAATGTAATTGTGAAAGGGGAATATTTTGTTCAATCAGAATATGCTTGGAACACAAAAATGCCATGGTGCTGTGAATTAATTTTTGTACAGTAATACACCCTCACACACACACGCACACACACATAAATACAGGTTTAGAACATGGTATTGGAATTAAAAATAATATCATGGGCTGATGAGTCATCTTGTTAAGGCACCCTTCTGCACACGGATGAAGCCCTCTGTCTGGGATCAGATCCACACAGCTGTGGCCCATGGTCCCACAGGGTGATGCACTATTAGTGATGGCATCACCCACCGATGGGAGGAAGCAGTTGGTAAGGGGTCCGTGTGTTTTGGAGGAGAACCATGGATGTCTACACTCTCCCAAATCAACAGCAGGGATCGCCACATGAACACGGCTGTAAATAATTCATTGGACATTGCAAATTAGGGTGGGAATTGGACATGACAAATTTAAAAATAGAGAAAAAAAAAAAGAAATCCATAACCAAGTGTTTATTTTCTTTCTTTATTAAAGGAGAATGTGCTGTCAAAACAAAAAAGCTTTTACTTTTACTATTATTTTAGTGTGGGGTATTTTAATCTCAGTATTATTGCAATGTAAATTACAGCACACTGAACATAACTGCTGTGCCATGTTTCTTGCGCTACTGTATTACATTGCATAGCAACTTTGTTTTTCTTTTCCCTTCTCCTTGTTCGCTGGACCTGGAGCAAACTGACATTCTCATCCTTCCTGCCAGTCAAAAGGATAACAGTTTTTGCATGAGATTTACTCTAAGGGCTGAAAGTTAATGAAACACAAAGGTACAAATTTAAGATTCAATGTGTAACCCACGTACTCCCCCTCGTCCCCTGGGCTGCTGAGGGAGAAGGCCTGCAGATAACTCCACATCGGAGTCAGAGTAAAGGCTTAATAATGATCTCCACTGTCTTCCTCTTTCACCTCTAGCATTAAAAGAGAAGGATTATGGGTAATGCCATGGACTGGCATCCTGCAGGGTGGAGGAGCTCGAGATCCGCTTGTGCGCCTTGGTTCACGTGATGGACATGGCAATAAGCTGCTGCTCCACTAGGCAGTGCGGTGCGTTGGTCAGGGAACTGAACCAGCAGCACAGAGGGTGCAGGTTCAGTCCCCTGCGGGGCTACTGCTGTTTGTGCACTTGAGCAACACTCTTAATATAGTACTCAACGCAAGTATTATAGAAAATATTAAATCGGTGGATCGCATGTAAGATGTAAGTTGTGTCTGCATAAGAACACATTAATGAAAGTACTGCATGTGCCCTCAGTGAAGAAACTTCCTGCCAGCTTAACAGGAGAAGCACAGTGAGGTGAAACTTGTTTTGCCTGAAGATTTAAAACTAACACCCCCACACTACTCAGCAACTGAATCTGTCTGGTACTACAGTCCCACTGGGAGGTAAGTCATATTATGGTAATCAAGGACAGTCTTTACATATGATAGTATTTCACTGGAGACACAGCAAGGCCACTTGGTCTCGCAGAAAAAAAAAACAATGGGGCCTTCAGGTTTTCCTTAAACCTCTCTTCTCTAATTGCATAGGCTCTTGGGTAAGAAGTGCGAGCCAAAAAAACGTTGCCTTCAATTTTATACACAATTACTCAAACATGCCTGACAGCAGAGGCCAACTATCTGCATAACACTGTTAATAATTACGCTGGCCAAGAGAATGCCCTTACATATAATTTAGCAAATACACTTGTCTTCATGCCAAAGGATTAGGCCAATGCAAATTCCAGTCTTGGATGCTTGTAGCTAAGGGCTAAAGCTGCTCTGACTGTTCAAGATGCCACTGTTTTCAAGCCAAAAAAGAGTGTGTTGACTGCGGTCCATAGCTAATATTGTATCATACGTATTATTAGAAGTCATAAAACCGTGTATAACTTAAGCATAAAACCCCGAAAGATGTACCGTCTCATTTTCAAGAGGGTCTTGACCAAATACTCGACATACAGTAGTACAAACAATGAACATATCACACAATTACAACTAATTACATCATCCTTATTATAGTTGGACAGAATACAAACACTGAAACATGTTCCCCTTTGTTCCCCTCCTGCTCCTCAGTCAAGCGTCTGTTGTGACAGTCTTCTGTGAAAAGCGCTGTATAAATAAAATGTAATTGAAACACGTGTACACCACCCGCGCCAGAACCCCAGACACCTATACGGTAAATATTGGCCAACAGGAAATTAAACTTTGTAATGCCAGGGGAAATTCGTATTAGAATATAAGCTGCATCATTCTGTGTTTTGAATGGGGGTGAATATGCGTCATCAGTCACGTTATTACGGGGTATTACATGAGCATAACGAATTCCAAACAACAGTCCAACAGGAAAGCTTCTAAGTTGAAGACTGGAAGACATTTTAATCTCCTTTAATCATCTGGGTCATGGTGTCAGACCGATATCCTGTGGAGAGACACAGAGCTCACTCGCTTCTGGTTTGACTTCAAAGGAAAATTGACGGGGCCACACAGCAATATTAATGGGCATGGACTGAGAGAGGAATACTGGAAAAACTGAAGCTTGTTGGAAATTGAGTCAGCAAAGACTCCACAGTTCCAATCACAGGGTACCAGAGAAATGTACAGGTGGCTCTGGACCCAGAGGATAGACTGTAATTGTAGACCAGGATGGAACCCCAAATTTTAGATGCACAGTTCAAAAAATGGGTGCCTCTAGGACACCCAAGTCACAGCATGTCACCGCCAGTGAATAGATGGCGAACCATCTCATTAAATTGACCACTTAAGCTCTGTTTACATATCATTCTGAAGCGATAATGAATAGTATGTTTCAAAACGCAGATTCAGCCACTGTAAGTTTTATCTTTGCACTATTCATTTTCCTTGCCCGAACTGTTCTGTTCAGACATACCTTACTGTAGTTAATTATAATATAAATATAAAATTCACAGGCAACATTAAACATTTTTTAAAATATTATCTTAAACTGAGAATAATGTGAATATTTGTCCACATAGTACTGTCACAATATCTTGATAATATCCTTAAGGTCAATATATTGTGATATATTCCATTTCCACCAGGGCATTTAGAGTAATTGCCACACTCATTGTTCAACCTGGGATTAGAACTGATGGCTGGGTGGGTTTAACCCTTTCCACTTTGGGCCCCTAGAAGCCAATTCCCCAGTAAACACACCACACCAAAGCACCAAAGTCAACAAAAAACAATTATTTTCTTAATAACGACTCCTGCTTGACGGTTTATGTTTCTTCTAGTGACCTTTATATGTGTATTTTGTTTACCTAACTAACATTAACATTGTATTGTCTATATTTATAGTTGGTACCATGTTTTTTTTTTTTTTTTGCAACATAACATTAGCTAACAGTTTGACGAGAGACTCCTAACTCCTCTCACTCCGTCGTCCAAAATTCCACCACCACTGCTTTGTGATTAAGTGTGAAAACTAAAACTTTGAAAACTTGAGATGAGACTTGACATGGTCAGTTTCAGAAACATTTTTAAACTGGACAGTACACACCACAAGACGTTCTTAAAAAAACATCCTAAAACCGTCCTGGCACGTCTCAAGTCAACTGCTTGATGTAGACTGCATTGCAGTTTTCATTATTATAGAAATATGAATGCAACAATAATTTGGGACGTTGACATCTCAACCACAAGGGAGCAAGGTTGATAGGGTTAAGGCCGCCATCTTACACCACCCATCCTGCGGTATGAAGTGCTCTGTGGGCAACGACAGGCCCAGTGAAATGGGATGAGGGCATCTGGTGTGGGGTGTACAGAGGGCAGTGTGTCCCCCGCCTGCCAGTTCTTGGCCCTTATTCAGACCAAGGTCATCTTGGGACCATTAACATCGTTCCGTGCTCAGAACCATTCTGGGTGAGTTGTCAGGTCTCATCAGTGACCTACGCGAAATGTGGGTTCAGCATCAGGGCTGAATTTTTACTTACGTGGCAGTTTCTTGAAAGATGTTCACCGAACATAGGTTTAAGCAGGAGCTCTCTCACTCTCTCTCACGCACCCTCTCATTTTCTCTCTTTCTCTCCGTCTCATTTTCTCTCTCTCATGCACACGCTCTCATTTTCTCTGCAGTAGGAGAGCTGAAAAGAGGAGAGCCTTGGTGCACTGCACACATAGCAATATGGATTACCTTCACCGTGTGCCTTCAGATATGGTGCATCACTGTTTATAAGCATGACATTTCTGTAAGGTCTGGCTTTGGCCACTATCGAGAGTGATGAATTCATAATTCCTAAATTTCCTAACATAACCTAGTCAACATGATTACTTTTCCCTTGCTTGCTATTAAACTTAACCAGGGTTATCTGTTCATTTTCTATCTGTACTGGATAGATAGATAGTTTGCAAATGCCTTGTTCAGCTGTACCTCAATCAGGATTCAAACCTGCAGGTCACAATTTTACACACCATGTGAAATATGCAGCTAGAATCTTAAGTACTGTTATGTATTCTGCAGTGTATATATGGGGAACAAAGTGCCGAGAGTGCGGCATCATATTTTGTTTAACATTGAGATATCCTAGGTGATGTGTTAATTCAAACTCAATTATTTCCCACCAGGCTGTAGATTTTTTTTTTGCTGCTATGAGTTAATTGAATGGGGACTTAATCCCTTAGCTGTAATCTTCCAATCCCCAGCTGCAAAATGTGCCAGGGGACTCATCGGAGGGTTGTTATTTAAATGAGTCTTGGTGTTTACTGAGGAGCGGACTATTTTGGTCCACGGAATGATTTAGTTTCTAGGAGATTAAACACAACACTTGAGGGACCAGGAAGAACCGATTCCCACTGTTAGCAAACTCTCACCTTTTTGGCAAGCTTGGTGAGGAGTGTTCTTTGGACTTTCTATAAAGTTTTTTTTTTAATTAAGGTTACAAAAGTAGAAGCAGTGGCTTGACATCACATTTTATGCCTGTCTGCTCTCTCTCAAATTGACAGAGACGGTTGCAGTGAAGAATATCCATCCATTATCTAACCCGCTTACACATGGCGGCTGGAGCCTATCGCAGCATGCATTGGGCGAGAGGCAGGAATACACCCTGGACAGGTCACCAACCCACCACGGGGTACACACACTATTCACTCTCACACTCATGCCTAAGGTAATTACAGAGTCTCCAGTTACCCTAAACTGCCTTGACTTTGGGAGGAAACCAGAGTACCTGGGCGAAGCCCACGTGTACATGGGGATAATATGCATACTCAGTGTGAACTAAATATGAGCAAGGTTTCAAATAATAGTCTTTTGTGGGAAGGAAAACGATTTAATTACACCAGGGCACAGGGAGTTGAGTACAGCAGTTTTGTGTGGGCTGTAGTCCTCAGGTGAAACAGGCAGTCGGAACACATACCTGAACAGCGCGTTCGCCCGGCCGTTGGTGACCTCCCTGATCAACGGTGCCAGGTAGGCGGCTGGAGCAGGTAGAAATCAAAACAATCAAACACAGTGGGGAAGGAGATGCTCAGGTAACACTTAACCCGCCCTTCTGCTGTCCCCATAAATAAAAGATGGTCTGGGCAACGTTGAGTTGTGACAAAACTGCAAGTTGCCGACAGAACTTTCACGCTGGCCTCATCAGCTCCCCCGTTGCTCGTTAGCGCAGTGGAAGAAAGCCATATTATTAAAAACCAATGGCACATGACCTCCATCAGGTTTCCATAAGGAAAAAGAAAGAGACGAGGCTTTGAAATGAACAGTGAACATATTCAAAAATTAAAATAACCCAACAGAAATGTAAAATTGCCAGGCAAGAGATATACATCCAATAACATGCACGCTGTATACGGCACATGCTTTCAGAATACCCATAGTGAATATAAGACATCAGTTTCCAATTCCCACTTGAACATTTCAAGGCACTTTATATACGTAGGTCAACACCACTGGAATGATCATTCTGTCAATAGGGCTGTATATTTTAATGTTTCGTCCCCTCACACATAGAAATATTGGAAACTACATAATTTCTTTCTTTTTTCATGGTGTCACACAGCGTGTCACACCCCTGGGAAGAACAGAACAGCTCAACAAGGGAGTTGTGGGAATTGTGGTTTTCTGATGGTTTCTGTGGGTTGCTGTGGTTTTCTCTGAGCAAGAGTTTAACAAGCAACGAATCAAGCAAAAATCTTTTCCCTTTGCTTTCTCTGGTTTCAGGTGAAAATAATAAAGACAAAATAAACAAAACATCCCACTCACTGTCTCCTCTAATGTGAAAAGAAGCAGACTTTTAAGCCCTGGACTTATGCGACCCAGGTGTGTACGTGTGCCTACTTAAACAGTGGACGTGGTCCTCGGATGGCTGTGCTTCGCACAGGCCGAGCCCCGCCACACGCTTTGTTTACAAATGAAGCTATTTTCTCTCTCTCTAAACCCACGCCGTTCATGAGTCAGCTGGGGTTGACCACCCGCACTGGAACGTGCTCAGTTTGAAGAAGAAAGAAAAACAAAAAGGAAAGAATTAAACTGCAACATACACTGCGATGTGAGATTTCACAGCTTTTAAATCTCCTCATAATTAACTGCCTGTGTACACGTTATGTTTACGGCTGTATGCTTGTGCGCGTGACTTCACTGCAGGTCTGATTGGAGTAATCCATATCCAGATCAGAAGCACAGCTAAATTAACCTGGAAAGCCTAAGGTGAATTCCAGACACTGGCCATAATTTTTTTATTGTTTTAGTTTGGCTGAGGTATTCAGTTTCAGTAAACTGATACAGCGCATTTATCAATATCCCAGCACTCTACTTCCTGGCAGAGGGCCTAGGAATGGAATTATCTTCTAAAAGTCGCATTGCATCCTGGGTGCAGTTAGTCTGGGTCTCTGGCAGATCTTGAAACGCACAATGCTTAACAGGTGTTGCAAATTCAGGGCAGAAGGATGTGGTAGCACAAACCTGATTGGATATCATTTCCCACCGTAGCTGTCAGTCACACGTAACTTATTGGTTGATTTCGTGAAGGGATCTGACTGTCTGATGAAGCATTGGATTCCTTGTTGCAGAAGTCTTTCTCAGGGAAGGTCATTATTAGATGTTATTCGGAGTTGACTCAGATGTCGTGCTTCACACAGTGCTGGTGCTCTTGTGTCTGAGGGTTTGACCAGTGAAATGAATGATTGATCTGTGGCACTTAGCAACGATCGGTTGCTGTGCTGTGCAGCGCAGGAGGATCAGTCACTGTAAATGACAGCCATGTGATTGGTCAGTGACACTGAATTTGACATTCCGAACTGCGTAGTCATATCCTGTTCCTGCTCATTTTCCTCCAAAGATGTCCACTCATATCTCTCACGAATATGTTTGTCAATGGAGATTTGGCCCCTCCCATTCAATTAGAGGGAGTAAACTGAGTTCAACTGCAAATTAGCGACTTGTGTTTTAGCCTTCATTATGCATTATGTATATTACCTCCCCCAGGTTCAGCCATGTAACTCCCCCTCTTAACATCATATCAACATCAATACCAGCATCAATTCCAAAGCCTTGGTACTAGCTAAATGAGTGGTTCCCAAACCTCTCCTCCAGTACCCCCAGCTGGTCCAGGTATTTGATATGTTCCACCTCAAGAAAATTATTTTAACTGAGCTTTTTTATTACAATTAATAATGCAGCACAGTCATGTAATAAGTAAGGTTGAAATAAAGTTTGATTCAAGATTTAGCTTTTGGCTTAAAAGGTGATTCATGAGCAGTCCACCAGCAGCTTTTCACTTTATTTTACATCATACCCTGGGATTTACAAATGTAAAAAAAAACAATTTCTGTATTAAATAGAAAAAAACATGCACATGCAAAACAACTCCCAGCATGCAAGAGCAACACAAGCATTATGTAAACAGGGCCAAGTGAGGCTGTCATATGAAATAGATAACGCTCAGTTAGTCAATCAAAAACGTGATCAATACAAAATGTGAAAGGCCTTCTAAATGAAATTCCTTCATATCAGCAGACTTGCTGAACACTGTAATTTGACCCAGCGTCTCTCAGGTTGTACACACACCACACGCCAGACTATTACAGTGTCAGTCTGGGTTGTGTTTTGACGAGTCAGCATAACCCGAAGCTGAGGTTCCTTTACTGTACGGTCGGGAGAAAAACCCCCAATTCCAGTTTATTAACGCGAAACCCAGCTAGGTTAGTCTTACCTCATAAATAAATAATTCTGTTGTCACCGGTAAGGAAAGTAGAAGTCCCGATGCATAGCAGGTTGACCGGCTCATGTTTTATGCAGGGGGATACAGGTGAACGGAAAGATGAAAAGCGGGCAGAGCCGCCTTCCTGTCAGGAACCCGCTGCTTGTAAAGCAGAGAACGGCCCACACCGTCGCACTCGTGGCTGTCCGTCACCAGGGCGGCGAGCGCATTGTTTGGCTCTGACAGGCGGATGTAGACAGTAATTGAAGGTGTGAAGTGGAGTGACAACGACACCTAGAGTGGAGGAGGTGAGCGGCGGAGGAGGGGCCGTCCGCGGACGCAAACACAGCTCAATCGCCAAGGCAACGTGGAGCAAAACTTAAAACGCTGAAGCTATTCTTTTAAAAGTAAAATCTGCACTTGCTTGCATTCTGTCAGGTAGTTTTATTTAATTATTGAGCCAGGATCTGCAGACCTCCAGTTCACCTAGAAACCCCCGCCCCACACCCCCGCCCCCCTTTCACTTCCACCCCCTACTGCCAGAGGGGTGCAAGCTGGCAAAATGAACATGGCACCGCCAGTTTAACGGCAGACATGAAATATAGATCAGTCACCGGAGGGAAACAGTTTAAAATATTAACAGCCATGACAGTTCTTATATGTCATGTCCCCCCTGGTTGAAAGTTGAGGAAGGAAGGGGGAAAAATTCTACAATGAATTATTGAGCATCATCTGTCAAAAGATTGTTTTTGCTATTTGATAGAGACCTGAATGAGCGTCAGGCATGCGTCTGAAGTAACGAGACGCGCGCGTCGTTTAGCTCTCGGAGTCAGATGGCTTTCAGCTGGAGGTGATTCAGAGGTGAGGCTGATCTTGCGTGGCGTCACTGTGCATTATTCGCGCTTGCACAATGAGGGGGAGGATTAGAACCAACACAGACAGGCACGTCATCCTGCGTTAGCACCCATTTAAAGCGCTAAACATGTTTGCTGCAAATATTACTGTTATGAACTTTCGGAAAAGCGATAGTTCACTCCCTATTGCAGGGGAGAGAAGCATCAGTCATGGAGAGAGGGGTCTTCATTATTACAGTTATCTGAACAATAAAAGCAGACAAGTCACCTAACTGGGGCCTTAGTTTGCTGGATAACTGCACCGGGTAAAAGCCAGAACTTTACTTCAGTATAGTCCAGTTTGGGGGGGTAAGGGTTCTACTCTGTGCAGTAATCCTGCTTTGTGGAACGAGCCCCTGGTTTTTTGAGTTACCATTGTTTTAATTGATCAGTTAACTGTTGAGTAATAATGAAAACTAGCAGACCCTGCAGCTCTCCAGGACCAGGATTGGTCACTCATTAATGCATGTTCATTTCAGTGTGTGAAATATGGAACAGCGCCCAGCTACCCATTAAACATTTAAATGTTACACATTGATTTCCATATTTTTCCATGTTTTATTTTTTTAATTTATTGATTTATTTATTTTAATGGTTTATTTTTGCGGCTGTAGCCTTAAGCTGTGCAGTAATTGCGGCAGAGGTGCGGGCGATGTATGTATGATGTATGTATTTTTTGAAAGTATGAAATCTCCTCTGAGGTAGGATCTCCAGGAGGAGGGGCCTTTGATGTGACAGGCATAGGAGCTGCTGAGAGTTATGAATGATTGACAAACATGCCGTCTGAAATTACATTTGATAAAATATATTTTTCCTTTTGTTTTCTTTCCAAAGAAAGATTCTTTAAAAATAAAACTGTCAGCCAAATTAGCAGGAAGAAGAAGGGGCCCCTGGCTGCCAAAATAAGAGTACATTGCTTCATAAAAGCAGCCAGTTAGCAAAATGTAGACAATAAATGAATGTGCAGCTTGATTGTATAGCCATAAATAATACAATTAAATCAAAACAGGCAACCAAATGTAATTTAAAACTTAATTTTACAGTAGAGAGTAGTTAAGGCTGAGAAAATGTTCAGAGAACATTTAATGCCAGCCTGACACTGCACTGTAACTGTATTCTAGGTATATGCCCATTGATGAAGTCAAGTAAGTCAGTACAGTAAGTATTAAAATGTCCCCTCCCTAGTAAGTCAGTAAGTATCAACCCCCCACCCCGTACACACACACACACACACAGAAAGGCCCCGGTTAGGATTAAAATCCAGGACTTGTTGCTGTGAGGATAGTGCAGTGCTATCCGCTGGCCCACCGTGCCGTGATGGCCGGTAGCATGCGCCCTGCAGCAGCTGTGTGGAGCACATTCCTCCAGCGCAGTGACAGCGCCGTGGTGACTGTGCAGGTACTGCAGGTGACTAAGCAGCACAGATGGTGGTCTCAGGAGTGAGGATAGGAGACAGCTGGCAGAAGGAGGGGAGGGCCTACGCTCTCCGCGGATTACACCACAGTGATGAAATGGAGTAGAAATACCGCTGGCAACTCTAAATTGGCAGAAAATTCTAATTAAACTCAGGCTGAATGTTGGTAAAAAAACAACAATGTAGATCATCTCATTTTAACTATGTGGTGGACAACAGACAGGAAATTTTATTTCGTTTTTTTTTGGGGGGGGGGGGGGCACCAACTGTACCACCCAATACATAATAATAGGGGGGATCATGTGATGTTTTCCCAATTTCAGGGGGCACCTGTTCCCCCTGGGATCTATGTCCATAGTTAAAAGCATATGCAAGACATTATCAATACGGGCTATTCTATTTTAGCAACGTCTGAGTTTAGTGCTTCAGTACGACATTAACTTTTCATTGCCATAGGAGTTAAATGACCATATGATGATTTAAACTGAATACAGAATCAGGTCTTCTAAAGTATTTAAATGTGGTTCTGCATCAAAACGTTGCTTCACCACTGCAAATGAAGCCCATTTACCACATGACACTCACAAACTGAAATTCTTCTTCAAATACCATCTTTTGTCATGTCTTTTCTCCCGACTCAACTCCAGAAAAGCAATCAAGATCATCTATGCAGATGACATGGCCTATTGTGGCTTTTCTGAGCATCGAGAAGGAAGATTCTCATCATTCAGCACAGCACCGAATCTTAAAGGGAATAAACTGGAGCTCTTTGAAGAGCAGACATTTGATACATTCTTACGTGCAGCGAAAAATGAGGAAAATTGCAGCAAAGCCATCATTTGCAGAGGAGAAATAAACAGAGAAGGTCATTCCGCTTCATTCGAAAAACATGCCTCGCCTGCCAATCCAATTTTCTCGGAAGCGGAAAAACAAATGACTAAATAAGATGAATGAAAGTTTCTCTGCGTCTGCGGCGGGTTGGGAAATGAGCCTCACGAGCCGAGGCTGTCCAGCCCGTCGCCCGTTCTAAATCCAGAGGGTTAAGTAAGCAGTGAGCTTCATTAGTATATCTAATACCATCTCTTAATGCAGAGAGGGTGCATCTTAACTGGCTTAGAAAATCTTCTGGGAATGCTGTTTACTGGCCCCGTCATTAGTGTTGCATACTGATCTCCCTGATCTTAGCCTGCCACAGGGGAGGGTTCGGGGAAGAGAAAGAAGATGCTGTCCCCTTCTTGATGAAGGGCGCCGCGTATGCAAATGGCCGCATGCAAATAGACGGGGATGTAAGTGCAAATTGGCGCGGAAGGGAAATGGATGGCTGCTCCTTCTGCCGGAGCTGAAATCCTTTACTGTCAGCTGTACGTGTTTTCCCAAGCACAGTGGCTGGCGTTCCGGGCCATGCGGTTCTCCACCGGGGTGGGAACGCCACCCGGGAAGGGAAGGGGGTGTATATATAGCGGGTATAAATAAGCCGATTAAACAGGCAGGCTCAACAATGGGCATGATCCGGAGCATGTGGGAGTGATCGCTGAGGGCACCCTATTCCAGAGGTGTGCACTGTACCAGGTCATCTGCTGGATGCAACCTTCACCTCATTAAGAGCCCATTTCAGTGACCTCACAATTCACAAGCCTACCTTATCAGTGACCTCACAACGCACAATCCTTCCTAACAGCTATTAGGTCTTTTAATGAGCACGACCCTTTTAACCAATCACTTATGTGTCTATTTAAAGGCAAACTGCAGATGTACATTTTATAATTTTTTATTAGGAAGGTGTAGTACATATGAAATATTGTACTTATTATTAGGAAGTCTACTACAATACATGGCAAAATCTAGGGGGCTGTATTAAATTGTCCTTGTGTGTGTTGGATATCGTCCTTGTGTGTGTTGGATATCTCTTGTTGTGTCTTATATGGAAATGGTATCATGACTTCTGCTCTCTTCTGTTCTGGATCACAAGCCTCGATTCTGCCTTACCCAGTGTGCACCTGAGCCTCTTGAAGCCCACCTGACCCAGCGAGGGACACTGCCAGTGGTTTTTCATAATTACTTCTGATTGATTTATGATTATATGTACCTGACGGACACAGCCTTGTGCCCAACTTGTGTGCAGCCATTGCCAAAGCCTCAGAGCTGGCTTGAGTGAGTACAGAATTTAGTATGGATGGCGGGGAGCGGGGGTGTTGAAACAGGTCCCACTCCGTGTTCGGCCAGCACCTGCCTCTGAGACTCAGCGAAAACGAGACACACTTCTCCAACGTTGGCTTTGATAATCGACATTACGGATTCATGTTTAATTTAGAGTGCATGGCAGCGGCGATATATGGTGGCCAAGCTGGAGGGTCTGGTCCAGCAGGAGGGAATAAAGTAAACAGCTTGTCACTGCATGCAACAGTGCATCTCCAAGGATCATTACACTCAACTGCCCTTGTCATTCGGTGGGTCCACATATTTCTCTCAAATCCAAGTTTCCCATTAAGATTACTGCACACTGAGTATATTAAGGCAAGGGGAAGCTACACTCAGTGACCACTTTATTAGGTTTTATTTGACTTATGTTTTAGACTTATCGGTCTTCTGCAGCTGTAACCTATCCACTTAAGAGGTTTGACACATTGTGTGTTCAGAGATGTGTGTGGTTATTTGTGTTACACACCATTGTTTTTCACACCATTCTCTCCAAACTCTAGAGACTGTTGTGCGTGAAAATCCCAGGAAATATCAGCAGTTTCTGAGGTATCCAAACCACCTTGTCTGGAATCAATAATTATTCCATGGTCAAAGTCACTCAGATCACATTTTTTCCCCATTATGACATTTGGGCTGAATAACAGCTGAACCTCTTGACCATGTCTGCATGCTTTTATGCATTTAGTTGCTGCCACATGATTGGCTGATTAAAAATGTGCATTAACAACCTGGTGTACAGGCCTCCTTAATGAAAGCGCTCAGTGAGTGTATATCTGTAGTGGAACAAAGAGACTCCAAAATAAGCTTTGTATAAGATACTGTATATAACTACACTAACAAGCATGTCAATTCCCCAATTCTCACAAATTATATTTAATTCCACACAGATGCATGGCATGTTTTTTTTCGTATTGTCTTTTTTTAGCCTTGCTTTAATTTTGTCTTCAGTAACGCGGGTTTACATTTATTTAATGAGCCTCTCACGGCTTGTCTTCCCAGCGCGCTCCCTCTGTTTCTCAAACCACACCTTTCTCACACGCGGCCCCCCGGATCCTGAGCCGCGCCTGCAGCGGTCCGGCTGTCAAAACCAAAGGCTAACCTTCCGCAGAAGGGTGAAGGAAAACGCGTCGTTCCAAGAGCCGGGGAGAAGAGAAAACGAGCGGCTCGTTCCCCGTACGGCCTTGGCAGAGGAGGGCTGGCGGCTAGCCGGCGAAGAAGGGCTTGGATACCACCGAATTAAAGAACGAAAACAAACAAGCAGGAGGGTGACGGAGAGGAACGCGCACGGACACTGGAGGAAGGCGAGCGGAGCGGCACATGCCAGGGCTGCATAATTAACGCGCCGTCGCGTGTTTGCTTTGTCCGAGGGAGGGGGGTCGGGGATGGGTGAAAGGGCCCCGCTAGCCATGGTAATAAACGCGCGGATAAACCAGCCGTGCACAAAAGCTGTTCTGCCGCTCTATAAACATGCCCCTTTGTCACCTAATTTGAGGGATTGTCAGCAGGGGCAGGACGGATGGGCGGGGGGTCTGGTCCACACGGCTGTTCGCGGCAAACGGCAGGCCAGCATCGGGTCATTCTGGGCTCCACCGCCATTGATCTCCGCCTGATTAGCATAGCCTCCATCTGGCCTGCTGTAAAAGCAAGAGAGAGAGAGAGAAAATGCTGGAAAAGAGACAAGAAAGGGCCACAAGCCTGTCCCACACTTCTGCAGTGACGATCACCACCAGCACAGCGCCGACAAGATAACTAATGTCCCTCTCTTTCAGGCCTGCCTCCAGTTCATCTCTAATATCATCTGTGTCCATTTAATGTTCAACCGTCTTCCACTGGGAGGGGAATAAACAAGGCAGTGTCTTTGTGTTTGTGCGCAGTGTGCGTGCGTGCGCAGTGCATGTGTATGTCTGTGTGTGTATGCGTGGTGTGCCTGCGTGTGTGTGAGCGCACTTGTGCGTGTGTGCGTGCGTATTTGTGTGTGTGTTTAATTGTGGGGGGCGGAGTGGGGAGCTGGGGGGAGAGGAGGATAGATGGGAATCTTTCTTTGGCAGATTCGGAGATGGTGCACTTCTGTTGGCAACATCTGTGACTGAAACGCTTGACAGACATTTGGTGCTCCCTCCTGGCTCTGGGCTTGCTGTCCTTCCGCAGTTCCCAGGCACAATGTCCCCAAACTGCAATCAATATTTAACTATTTACCCATCCTCGCCAGATGCAACCAGGGCAAACAAATGGTCAGAGATGCAAATTCTGCACTGAAAGAGTGGGAAGACCTGGCAAGCATTTACAGAACAATGTGATGGATTGCATGCTAATGGATTTTTGGATTGCTCAGTTGTAGACATGCATAAATACATGGTCTCAAATAATATCTTTACCAGGTTTCATTTACTTAAAAATGTTTTCTGTAGTTAATTAATTTGGATTTTCAGAGAAAACAATTCAATCACTTTCTGTGATTTGTGACCAGTGCACAGGCTTTGGACAGGTCTTCTCCATGCTCAGACCTGACCTGCGTTCAAGACAGCAAACCCAATTACTGTTGAACGATTTAAAATAAACATTCCATTTTGTACACCAACATATTTTTTATACAAATTGATGTGACTTGGGTCAAACAATGCCAACTAGCTGATTAATTTCTGACTTGTGTTTTATTTTTAAAGGTAAGAATAAATATGACATTATTACAAGTACATTATTACAGCCAATTAATTTTAAACTTTTGTTCTATCAGCGTTTCCCCCATTAGCAGCTGTTTTTGCACACTACCTTTTCAAACTGTTAGCTAACTTTAGCTAATGTTCATGGTGGACAGAAAAAAGTTTGAATATGTTGGCAAACATTAGTCATCTTGAACACACATCTGAAGTGCCTCTTTATTAAAAATGCGCTCTTCATAAAAATTCCATTGGAAGGATTTCAAATTCAGCCTGGTGTACAGTACCAGAAAGGTCACACATGTTATCTCATTGGCTTCCCAGATGGATGGTCTTCCCACATTTCCTATTGCTAGATACTGAGTTTCCTCAATACTGTTTTCCTGTATTTTCCTTTGGAATATGGCTCCATTACGAAAGTGATTATTATACACTAAATACCTTGTGATTACTGCATAAGGTGTGTACTGAAACTATTTTTCTGTGTGTCCTAAATGTTCCAAATAAATTGGAAAGAGAATGAATTTTGATTGAATAAATGTTTTATATTTGCACTGTGCTACAGTAGTTTTCAGGACTGTGGTTCCAAAAATCCTGCTACAGGACCCACTGGTAGGGCAATGGGAGAGCTGGGCAGTCATAAAACCTTTATAAACTAACACTTTTTAAACATTATTTATGCTACTGTCAGTGTGCTAAATGTCATCTACTGCGTGCCCATGATACAGTTGCTGAACACAGCGGTCTCTCAGTTCAATAATTAAACATTCAATTAGCCTAATTCATGAAAAATTCTCAAATTTAGAAGGTTTAATGAGGTCTAATTCAAATTTTATAAAATGTACAGTCAAAAAACACTTGCATTTCTGAATTGCCCACAGAGTGAGTGGTCTGTGTAAGGATCAGTTAGATTTCAATTGAATTATTTTGGCACAAAAAAGGTTAATGTTTTCATACATTTTTTAAAGGGCATCCATAACACAGAAATGGCGCAACATAGCAATACCAAAATCTGCAGCTGGCAAGCCCTTGAAGCCCAATGCCATTGAAATGGGTGAGATATTGAGGTTCAAAATGGGCAATTTTGAATGGAAGTGCCAAGCAATACAAACATATAGTTATCTACCGCAGTAAATGAGTCATGGGCTGAGAAACCTTTGGAATCCAGCTGTTAAATCAGCAGTTAATAGTTCAGTGATAGTCAAATCTGGCCATCAAGGTACAGCTGATGTTCTCTTATATAATCCACATTCCAGTTCTTCACTTCAATTCCATTTTATTTGTATAGCGCTTTTCACACCAACCTGTCCCAAAGACACTTTATATAGTAAGAGAGGGGAAGAAAAAATGGGTGGTATCAGCCCTAAGCCCCAAAATAGCATATGAGGTAAATGACTCCTGAACAAAAAACCCTCAAACAGTGGCAAGAAAAAACTCCACAATGGCCAGAAATCTTGACATGAACCCGGCTATAGGGGGATGCCTGTTCTCCACTGGCCTATAGGTTGAGATGATAAGAGTTTAGGTATTAAACTAGCAGGTAATCTAGGAAGTCCACATGGATGGATGGAGAGTATGCAGTTCAGAGGGGAGGGGGGTGAATCTGTGGCTCCAGGGTGTGACGAAGCCAAGTTATGTCACTGATAGGCCAGATTACACCCACCTGCTGCGTCAGGTTTAAATCAGCCCTGATTAGAGGGGAGGAATGAAAATCAGTAGCACTACTGTCCCCCAGGGACAGATTTAAATATCCCTGTAATAGTTGCTCTGGTCCGTGTCTAAGTGTTTTATTCTCCTCTCTAATTTGTAATGTGACATCAAATTTTATATTTTCTTGCATGGGTATAAAGCGGGGGTTGGCAGACCAAAATTCAAATATACTGCATTTAATAATCTATAAACATTTCCAAATCCATCACTAGGATCATTGCCTGTTAAGAAGGAAAACCCATTTAGAACAAGGTGCCAGAATATGGATCGTACACTGGCAAGCTTATAAATTTAGAATTATTGGTTTTCATGTTTTCCAAAGTAGGGTAACATACAAAGTAACCAGGAAAAATTATAGCGGGCTGCAGTTATTGCAAAACGATTGATTCAGTGTTGGGAAATGCTCGAACAAGCAAACTTGTGGAGTGTAAAATTGGTCAGGCTGCTTGACGGCAATATAAAACTGTGAGGCTCCAGTGAGGTTTTGGGAATTCTTTTAATTATTCAAAGAGCAGAGGATAAGTTCAAGGACCACTCCCCATGGAAGCAGAATGAGCAAAAGAAACCAGAAAAATGAAGGACAGAATAATTGGTGTGTATGAGACCTGAGCTGCCTGGACGTTGCTTGTTTTCTTGAATATGGAAAGGTCATGGATTTCCGCGGTATTTGTTTTGAGGAAGCAAATAGATTGCACATTATTACTTATTCATTGGTGGTAGCAGTTTCTACATGAACTTTACTGACTTCTCATTTCATTCTGATCTGATCTAAAAGGAGAGATTGCCCTACAGAATGCTTGAGCAAAATACAAAAAAATAATAGCCAGAGTGATTTAACCCTTGTCACAGCTATTATTCTGAATATAAAATATTACAAGGTCTTTACAATATTAATTTAATGAATTAAGAGTGGCTTCAGGTCACATTTACGTACATTCCTAAATATGAGTACACTACAAACGCCTTCACTTCATCTTTAAGAATGTATCTAATTTATGAAGCAAATTAAGAGAATAATTATTCCATTTTGGTGAAAGCTCACTTTTTTAAATATCAGACTGATGTATTGCTCTCCAGCCTTGTTCCTCATCTGAAATTTGCACTTGCTCCTTCAAAAATAAAGATGCTATGAGTCAAAATTCTCTTTCTGGCTCTTTTTTTTAATCTCTCCATGTCAGAGTGAGATCATCAGTTATAATTCACCACTCCTCTCCCATAAGATGGAGATTGTCTCATGGCTTGACCCCTCCATTGTCAAGAAATTCCCTGTATGCACCCTTACCATGATGTCTTATTGGTTCGGGCTGAATAATGGCGTAATAAAGCTGTTATGCCTCAACATTTAACCTACTGGGGGGCGGCACTGGCAGGCTCTTTTTACTATTTTCAAGTCCTTCACCTGCTGGGCTCTTTGTAGATCCATCATGGAGACCCATCCTACGTGAACCTGATGAATTGACATATGTGAGATCCATCAATGTCCAAAACCATATGTGTTATGTCTTCCACCACCTCTGTGCTGTTTTCAACATTCTGTTGAACCACCTCTGGAGAAACACTGTTCAGAATAGCCCCCCGGGCAAGCTTTCCACCACTTCAACTTCTAATATCCACCCAAAAATTGCATGTACGTTTATGGCACAACAGCAATGTCCTACCTGGGAATCACCTACAAAGTTTTTGGTCAACAGTAAGGAACATAAAGTGAGGAACCCCTGAAGTTAATTCAGTTATTTTAACAGTCAAAATAAACTATATAAAAGAAAGATATCCACTCAGTGAGCACTTTATTAGGTAGACCTGTACACCAGCTTGTTAATGCAATATGAATCAGCCAATCATGTGGCAGCAGTTAAATGTACACAAGCATGCAAACATGGTCAAGAGGTTCAGCTGTTTTTCAGATTAAATCACAGAATGGGGAAGAAATGTGATCTCAGTGACTGTGGAATGGGTGGTTTGAGTATCTCAGAAACCGCTGATCACCTGTGATTTTCATGCACAACAATCTCTAGAGTTTGGTGAATGGTGCAAAAAAACTAAAAAACATCCAGTGAGCAGCAGTTCTGCAGACAGAAACGTCTTGTTAATGAGAGAGGTCAGAGGAGAAGGGCCAGCCTGGTCAAAGCTGACAGGAAGGTGAAAGGTATGCAAATAACCGCACATTACAACAGTGGTATGCAGAGGATCTTCTCTGAACACACAACACCACTAAGTGGATAGGCTACAGCAGCAGAAGACTAGAAAGTAAATAAAATAAGTTGAATGAATACTTAATAATGTCCTCACTGAGTCTATATTACCTTTGAATCTTATTATATGTTACCTTATTTCCCCTCTCAACCACTTGAGTGCTTTTTCTCCTTGTGCATTTTCAAATAAAAAATAATGTTCCTTTAAGGGATAGAGGCAGGACATCTGTCTCTGATCTAGGGCACATTGTTCACATCTCATTGATCCTTTTTACAGTCATCCAGTGATTTTTCTGCTTCAACAGAACTATTGGCATTCCTCTAAGACTGTTTTCTCTTAATATGTTTTCTCTTGTTTGTGAGATAACATATTGGGGAATCTGGGACGACACACACGGCTGCCGGGTGAAATTACTGGGCACGCGGCAAAATTATATTCTTATATTATTCCTGGGCCCAGGACAATAATATTTCCCACAAGTTCCCAGACATTCAGTATGAACCCTTCCATCCCCTTGGTCCTTCAAGGCCCAGGACAACATACCCAGTTGTCCACCCCATGAGAGTGGCCCTGACAACACATATATAATGGGACGAGTACCAAGTGAGCTCGTATTGATTGATTGATGGACTGACTCACTGATTGATTAACATGCTCAGTTTTTTTTCCCAGTGCCACACCACATATACTCTCACCGATTTAATTTCCCAAAACAGTCAGTCGTCCCTTTTATGTGTCAGAAACGCAACCGCGAGTCTCGCGCATCAATCGCGGACACCACGTCCCCCCGTGTATACTTATGTCTGGCAAATGACACTGACAGTGGGTTTGTTGTGGAAATATTCCCATTTGTGTGATCTCCCGGGTGACGAGGCCTGTCAGCGTGGCGGATTAAAGGCCTGACAGATGAAAAGGCGGGATTCTGTGATGGACGAGTGCATTAGAGAAGCTGTCACCTCCCCAAAATGCCCTCTCTGGAAAAAAATAAATAAATAAATAAAAAGGCATATTGGTGCTGCCTGGCATCATCTATAATAGGCACATTGGGATGGGATTATGGATTATTTGTTGGGGGGGTGTGGGGGGTAGAGGGTGGAGGGAGTTCAATTTCAAAAACTATTTTCAGAAGCCATACCCTTTGTTTCCTTCAATATTCTCCAACATTTTTGCTCTTTCCACTACAGTTAAGCAGTTTCATGCATGTTCTGAATTGTTATACAAAAAATATGTCATATTTAATAGTACACTGAGGCTTAAACAGTGTTAAAAAATGCATTTCCTTATCACTGATATAAATTTAGCAGTCTTATTGGATGTTGTATAATGCAACGTGTCTAGGAAAAAGGATAGTATGAAATTAGATTGTGGTCCCCTGGAAAAAATAAAACAGTTTATTACAAAGAAAACACATATGAGTAGTACATTTAATATGACCACAGTAAGTAATTACAACAAGTAAACAACCACATTTCTCTCAAAGGAAAGGGTGGGCCAATTTAAAGGTAAATGTGTTCTTAAGAGGATGTGTCACTTCCATTATCAGCTGGTCCATATGAAATAAACATCATGCCAGGTGCTACAGTACATGGGAGCAGTGGCTGACTGTTGTGGAAGTGAGCTGGCAGACGAAACCGCCGCAGTGATCCAGTCGCGCAGTTGTGATGTGGCACGGCAAATAGGGGACAACCGGCGAGATCAGCGGGTGTGCGTCAAGCTGACGGCTGAGAGAGAGCAGTCTCTCTCAGAACCTGAGACGGAGAACCCGGGAAGGCCTTCAGGCCCGGAACCTGTCTGCGGACCTCTCCCAGGCCTGGACAGCGCACCAGCACTGTGCGTTCACACATAATGAATCCCCACGGAACGTGCGTTCCCTGCCAGCTGTCGATCACCACACCGCTGCTCAAAGCGCGGAGCGGTGGGGAGAGGGATCGTGCAGATAACATCCTGTCATGGATTTACAGCGGCCCGTCAGCACCAAAAACCCCCGGCTCCGGAAGCCCATCCACAGGATCATGGTTCATAGCCTGTCGACACCAAAGTGACACTCCCCACCTGTAGTGGGAGAGCTATTACCCTCATCCACCTACATTTTCTCCTCTAAATACCCCACATCCAGAATCCAAAAACCAATAAGTGACAAAAATATGAAGATGCAGTTTAAAACGGAGATCCAGATGCTGGCTTTTTTTGTGTGTTTTTCGTTAAGCACTAACAGAACAGCACATGTCCCAAATTGTGGAAGTGCCATTTGGGAAGGGAAAGGGTATTTATGTGTATGAACAAAATAAATACATTAGCAAAGAGCAAACAGACATCATGTTAATAAAGGCATAACTATACATCCCTTATTTTTTTAATTTATATGGTTGGTGCTCATTGCAATGAGTTATTCCTATATTAACATTTATTTATTATCCTATATTTTCTACTTTCACATGCCAGATAATGACTACAACAAGCTAACTTTGTGTACAATAGTGTTGCTTTGACAGTATAGATTCTTGTTACCAAGTCTGGTATGCTGCAGTTATCACTCTTACCAATACCAGTCAGCATGTGTTAACATTCACATGTTTTTTTCACCTTAATCTGTATTTGTGGTAATTACATCTGCCCTTTTTGTAGACCACTGGTGTTGTTGTTACTGCTTTGACGTACTTAATGCATTTCTTCCACATTAGGCTGCTGCATCACTGATACACGCTATAAAACAACAGCTGTCTTCTACCTGGGGTTTCAGTCAGCAGGGTTCTGGTCATCAGACTGTAATATCTGTAATCTCACACAGTTTTGGCATCCAGTAACAATCTATCCCTCCACCACAATGATAAATTCAAATAATCATTCATCATAGAATGTTTTTTTTGTTTTACATAATAAACGATGTGTTGATAGTGTTGATGTTGGAATTTAGATGAGCAGCAGTTGGGTGCTGTATATTGCTTCAGACAGTTCTCTAATGTTGATAAAGTCCATAAAGTGCATCACGGCCCCCGGACAGAACGTAGGTGCTGAATATTTTATGCGTTTTAAAGGATGCTTACTGGGTAATCTGTTCATTTCAGTGCTCCTCTCTGTGAGATCACAGGCCCCAGCTGTTGCTCTGCCTGGGTCGAATGTACCGTCCAAACACCTGACTTTTAAACCCAGGTCATACTACTTTCATGCAGGTTTTGATTTCCTGTACCTTTTCAATGATATGTCAAGCTGTGGGGTTATTTTTCCAACTCTGCAAGATGACTGTGAATTATAGATTTGCAGTTTTTGTTGTTTTTTGTTTGAACGAGCAGCGCTATTAAAAACCGATGCCCCTCACTTCCTCTCACAGATCGGCTGGGTGAACTTATACTTTAAAGTATTTACAGTACACTACATTTCTCTATCAGTGTGCCAAGAGGGTACACACAGTGGGACCAAGAATGTAAGGGGCCAGCCAATGAACAGAGCCCTTTTTTGTTCTTGTTTTCGTTCTTATACTTTGCACACCATTCTGTCACCCCTGTGAAGTTCAAGTCCAGATCATTTTTTAAGAAAAATAAAATTGTGTAACTCCCAGAGTGCTTACTGTTTCCTTGTTAAATACAATGTGGAAAAGGAGAGAACAAATGGATCAGTGTGAACTGTAGCCTTGCAACACAGATTACTGTAAGGTAGCTCACCAAAGGAAAAAGAAAAATACAATGATTGATGCAGGGCTGGGGGGGTCACTAATCACGTGGAGAACAGAAAGGGCAAAATCAAAAGAAAAGTTTGGCCTGCTGCCTTTTATTAAATCCACAAACAGAAAGAAAAAAAACATTCAAACATAAACTAAGAAAAACCTCAACAAAACAACTGCAAACATATATACTGAAGCACACAAAACCACCTCCATCTACCAACTAACCAGTCTCAAAAGTATTCTCCTCAATACCTGAAAACCAGAACTTTCTATGAGGCCCAATAATTGTAACTGGCCATAGTGATTACAGTGAAGCACAGCTGTGGCCATAGTGATAACAGTGAAGCACAGCTGTGGCCATAGTGATAACAGTGAAGCACAGCTGTGGCCATAGTGATAACAGTGAAGCACAGCTGTGGCCATAGTGATTACAGTGAAGCACAGCTGTGGCCATAGTGATTACAGTGAAGCACAGCTGTGGCCATACCTGTGAGTAGGGCTGGTGCTGCCCCCTTATGGACCGGACCCCAGTTCCCTTTCTGGGAACACAAGTAATATTATTTATTTTTTATTGTGCATCACTGATGTCTGTTATATAATTGCATTTATCAACTAATATGATCACCAAGACATCCCATTCACTGCCATACCCACATGAGGGGTCTGTTCCAGCTGTGAAACATCTGGCATCGGGATAGTGGGAGGAGTCTTGCATGGATGTCTGGCAGAATTCCTGAATTCCTACAGAACCGGCTCTACATTGCAATGCCATTGTGAGAGCTACCAAACTAGATGAAATGACTTCCCCTGAAAAAAGCTCATTGCTTTTCAGCAGGATGGTGAGCAGCACGACAGCCGTTTCCCCAGCAAAGCAGGCCTGGGCAGTCCGTCCGTCCAGCTTTGATTGGGTTTAAATGAACTGAAGTCGCTCACAGCGGCCATTTCCATGACCACCTCCGCTTGACCTCTATCCCACAAAACCTTGCAGTGAGCATTAAAACAGTAGGCTAAAGGGTGGGGGTAGGGTGCGGGGGGTTACCGGAATCACCCTGCATCAGCATGAGAAATAGCTATCGAAAAAACAATACATAAATAGTGTCCCTTGTCGGCAAGATTAGAAAAGCAATATCCCATTCTGCTGAGAGAATGAAAGAAAGCTGGAAAAAAATTCTAAGCGGGCGGAATGTGCTGGAACAACATGACTAATGATCTTCTATGCAGGGGCTTTGCAAGCGCAAAATTAAAGGGTTGATTCTTTTTTCTTGCTTTTTTTGTTGTGACTTGAAGAGAAAAAATTGATCCCCCGTCTTCTGTTGTTGGTGTACATGGAACGGCTCTCTGGTGAGGGTACTCTTCAGTCAACATTCGGGTTAATTTCTTTATTATTATTTCATGAACCTGTTAGTCTGTTGTGTGTTATAGCCATCGCTGTGTGCTGCTTTTGTGCACTGGTCCAGTGTTTGCATTTGCCGGTATAATTATCCTTAATACTTCCTTACCTTTCTGTGTGATTACAATATCAGTATATTATATTTCAGGTAGAAACCTGAGGTGTTATATGGATGAAACAGAACGTAAGCAGCTCTTTCTACACTTACATTGTTTTGATAGAGTTGTTACAGGGTGTGCATTAAGACTTGCGCCTGAACTGAGTCAACATTTATTCTTTACTTTAGCATGCAAGGATATTTAAGTAGTATACGGTATATATATTTTTACAATACGGAATACATTTGACATGTACCCTTAAAGTACCATCTTGTATTTGGCTACTATTAAGCACCTTACAAGCGAAGAAGGTGCAAATTAATTATGTATTGCTGGCCAGGAGTACAACTTTCTGTACTTTTGTTGATTTTTCAGACAATTTTTCATCGTTTTTTCTGACGGCATAGTTAGATTGGATCTGGTGTGTTGTGAAGAACATTCATGAAGATAAGTGATCAAAAAAAGGCCACCTACCCAGACACTTTGCCCTTTGCAGCTGCGTTTTTGAAGCAGAGCTCAGAAGTGTGAATGAGCAAGTGAAACTTCCATTGGTGATGGCGACGTCACACCCTACAGTGCAGAGCATTTTTCTCAGCTAGGGACCTTGTATGACCGGCTTACTGATCTAAGAGTACCTTGAACTGTGTCTCCCCCATGTCAGATGAACACTATAGACTGGCACTCATATCAAAACCTGGGTGAAAAGATGAAACCCCTCCAGTACCATGGCCAAATTACAGGGCTGAAGATAAGCAGCAGCACATTCCAGGGCTGGAGCAACTGATAGTGTGTGTGGGGGGAAATGATTGCTTTCTATAACTGTGTCCATGGATACCAGAGTGTTCAGCCATTACACATTGAAGAGGTTTAACCATGCCCGTGTGTATGCAAATCCATTCAAGTGGATAGGTCGGAATAAGGTATGCTCTCCAATTTGTCGGCTTTGTGTTTAATATATAGATTAAATAATATTTTGTATTACTCATCCCACAAAATTGTTTTCCGGAGGAAACAATGAACCTTTATGATAGCCAATTAACATATTGCCATCTCTGGCCCTAATTATTAGTCATTACATTGAGGAGTGCTTTGGTCCGCAATATCTGTTAGAACTGGAAAAGGTATATATAGTAGAATAATGGAAAAAGCTTAGCAGTTGGCTAACATCTACACCTACAAATTATCCATGAGCACTAGACACATTGCCTGCATGGAGTGCAGTGATCTATGGTGACAAGAGGGGGGATAAAAGGAATGCTAATGAGTAGCAAAGAGGGCTTCAGTCTGAATTCTCTGTTTCAACGTGTACTCTACCTGTGCGTATGTATAGTCCTATATGAATGGATCCGTTTCAGGTTTGCGTGGCATTGGCATTGATGAATGGTAATGACTGGAGCGTCTCTGCATGAAAACAACACACTTGTCCTTCGAATCTACTGCGGCCTCTATCTCAAAGCATCACGTAAAGGAAAGTCCTCCACATGTCTCCACACCACATAATCAACCAACTAGTTTCACGTTTGGCCTCTGATAAAACTACCCCTCTGCATCTTTGCTTTGGAAATAGACTGTCAACCAAGGCTTTGCCCCTGTCCGGGCTGTTCAAGGGTATCTTGGCCTGGCCTTATTTCTTTGTGTAACACAGTGATTCCCAACCCTATTCTTGGACACTTGCTATAGGTTTTCACTCTAACCCTGTGAGTTGCAAATTAGTAGAATCAGGCACAGTCTGGGCTCCCTAAAAGAATATTGCACTGGGCCCCCCCTTTTTTAATAAAGCAAATTAAAAAAAATTCCAGGAGCTGTACCTTAGAGAGCAAAAACTGAGCCCTACCGTACCCCTTGGAGTGCTGCCGTGCGCCAGGTTGGCTTGGCTTGGGTTTCCTCCCAGCAGGTGGTGTCCAGTGTGGACGTGACCTTCTTTCCTTGGCGTGTGTCCTTTATATTGATTAGGCTGCCTTTCTGGCATATTTTACAGTGCTCAGGCTGCTACTCTTTACACAGACTTCAGTGCTCAATATGTTCCAACTGACAGGAAATGAACCAGTAGACCTTGGATGGCAGACATGGCAGCCCGTTTTTAATCGTCTCACATGAAAGGTCACATGAATTACTGTCATCCAGTTCCACTGAATGTCAGTGGATCCCATTTCATCACATCATTTCTTTAATCATTTTCTCCTGTTTTTTATTTTATTTTTCATAACATTTTACATTTAGAAGCATAATAAGCAGACTTGCACAAATGTAAGTGACAAAGGAAAGATAATTACATGGTTAGTAAAGTCTTGCATCATTGACGCTAGTTTATTGAGGAGTAAGCGCAAATGAACAATGTGTAAGAAAAGAGAGAATGGAGCCCAGCTTTGTGGCTTTTGAAGCCCACATTTGATTCTTTAATTATGCACTGACACGTTTTGACATACAGTCCTCCCCAATCCTGCTAGATAATCCTCCATCTTGATCAATACAGTTCTCAGGAGTTTAGTGACCCCAAAAGGCCCTGTAACCTGTATTAATCCTCCTGTTTCTGTGTGTTTCTCTCCAAAACCCAAGAGCGTGGCAGCTCAGCTCAGGGCAGTTCAAATCGTTTCATTTTACTGATGAGTCACGCCAATGCCAAAGTTTCATCCACCTGCAGTAGAATGATTACATTTTTTTGCACACTCTGATTCCAAGTCGCAAGTTTCTATTTCTTTGGCGGGGATTGTTTGGCGCATCAAAATGTATATGCAACCAAAGTCCACTTCTCTAAATCTCACTTGGCTCAGGACTTTTTTAAGGCCTCATTAGCTCTGAAGTTGTCTTTCCTATGAAAAAAAGAGTTACTTATCGAGAAGGATTTCAAGCAGAAGAATTTGGTCTCAGATGTTCTCCAGTCATGTAAATTTGCCTTAGAAGGCAAATCAAATTTGCAAGTATCATGAAGGGAGGGAGGGATGTAGGGAGGGAGGGAAGGATGGAGGGAGGGAGGGGGCTTTGCTGCTCCAGGGTCTTTGCATTGGGAAGGCCTGCGGTGTGTCTTCAGGCAACAGCCTGCTTATCTTCCCTTTGCTGGCACGGAAGCCACAGACGCCCGTGAGACGGCGGGAAGACAGCGCAGTGTTGTCACCGAGGCCGTCACGGCGACAGATGAAGTCGGGTATTCTGTTTATATTCAGTGTCTCTTACTCTTTGAAAGCCAGTTTCAGGTGTTAAATTTGGAACAAAGGAAAGCATAAATGACCAAAAAGGGCCTTTGCCTGTCAGAGCATGTCACTCAGCTGAATATGTGTTACTCAGCCTGATTTTGGTCATGAAGAATCAGACTCGCTTGCTCTCACTGCACACGTGTGTTAAGTTATTCCATGCATTTATAACTCCCTACTAAAAAAAATATATTTCAACAGTCAATACGACAATACCATATACTCTTTTTGTTGTCTAGGCGCACATGTCGAGTCTTGTCTCTTTCAATGATTGGTGTGTGTCTGTGTGTGTGTGTGTGTGTGTGTATGTGTGTATATGCGCATGTGCGTATGTTACGCAATATTATACTGCATGGTAGCATGCAGAGTAAGAGATTAAAAAATTTAATTTCTGAACACATGCTATTACTGCTTACCAAACCTGGATCCAGCCACCTGGGACATACGATGTTAAATTAGTTTCATAAACTCTTATTCTCAGTAAAATGGCTCCATATGTGCAATTTGAATAATATTTTCTCAGAAAGTGTCACACATATTCCATATAGGAGATGTGATAAATCCTTCCAAATGCACACACTCTCGCCTTGGAGTGATTCGAGGAAAACAAGCGTCTCTCTTATTCGCTTCACGCTTACCTTAAAAGATAGAGAGAATCCCAAAGGGTGGGCTTTATCTGCCTCATAGAACTTTCCTGAACCTGCCAAAGTCGCTAACGATGTGCCACTTTCATTTTGAGAAACAAGCAGTCAAAATTGCACTGGGAAAACAACAAGGGCATTCTACTGACTCTTCCAACTCTGACAGCCGAGAGACTGAGACTGTCAATCACACAGTGTGTGTGTGTGTGTGTGTACGAGAGAGAGAGAGAGAGTGCATGTCTGTGTGTGAGTTTTGTCCACATCTCCAGAAATGTTCATAGCAAACTATGTGCGGACTTTAAATGTGTCCTGACTGCATTTAAACTTGTATTATATAAATATGTTTTCTGAGGAGATAACTCATTAATGGCAATTTGAGAGGGTTCATCTCAACCTGATGTGGATTATGAAGATTTAAATGGTCTCCTGCCCACGTTCAGTCATGTGGCAAAACATGATTACATTACATTGGATTCATTTAGCAAATGCTTTTAACCAAACTGACAGACACAACAGGAGAAACCAAAGGGCATTCATACTTATAATATATGCGCATGCCTGCATGCATACATCTGTGTGTGTATATATGTAGGTACGTACTGTACCTGTATGCACTGTATGTTAAATATGGCTGTATAGCATGCTGCTTTTATTCATTTGAACAAGGTACTCAACCTTTATTGCTTCATTAAAGTGGTGATCATGGGAGAGAACCTAAGACACGGTTGAAGAGGTGGGTCTTCAGTCTGCACGGGAGGTTGGAAGATGTCATAGTCTTCCCTGTCGAAGTCCTGGAATTACAATTAAAAACCTTTTTTTTGTTCACTGTAAGCCACTCTTCACCCTGCATTATCCAACATCATCAAGCTTAATGTCAGACGAGAGTTTGTCAACTCCACAATGTGAGTCAGTGTGTGTGTGTGGACTACGCTATAAAATTGTGTCACATTATCATCATCATCATCATTGCGATGGAAAATGTACTAAAATGTACCAATGAAGTATCACCTTTCTGGCCACTGGAAGCCATAACCACACTTGGTGGTGCATGCGGACATAAACAGTTAATAAATCAGCCCTCTTCCTCTCACCAATCGAGTGCTTTCTCATGGCAATGTGGCAATGTGCCCGAGGAAGTCTATTAACACCTGTTGTAGGCTTTGCAACCTCCATGACATCCCTTCTGACAGAATACACTTAGAACAGCTGATACATTTTTAGTGAGAGAAGCAGGCTACAACAACCGCAGACACTTCATTAATCTTTTTTAAAAAAAGTGTGGCTAACACAACACCCTGCATTAAATAAGCAAGCCCCTTGTTACATTAGGTAACCACGTGATCAACCAGTTTGCAAATGGAACGTGCATACACAGTACCTACAGTCAGTGGTGCCTGGGATATATGCAATGCCTTGTGCAAAGTCAGCAGTGTGAGGCCTGTACCATGATGTGCTATATACTATACACGCCTCACACACACACACACACACACACACACCTACCCTACACTGCACTGCTGAAAGATAGTGCAGTGACAGTTAGTTATTTAGATTAGCTTACAGAACAACTATGTTTATCAGGATTTGATAAAGCCCTCATGCCCCACATTAAATAAGCACATTTGCATCTACAGTTCCCCCATGCAAAAATACCAGCGTCAAATGCATCTGATATCGTAACATTTTTACCAGAGAACTCGGAGGCTGCACTTTGAACACAGCAGGTTGTGTTTGTAATAGACTTTCCTTGTGTGCAACATCCCTCTTATGTTTTATGCTGTGCTCAATGTGTGCAAGACAAAATCCCTCTGTGTCAATGAGATTGATTGATTGATTAATTCATTCATTCTGATGATGATGATGATGATGATGATGATGATGCTGATGATGGTGGTGATGATGATGACATTCTGCTGATATCTCCTCTGAAAATCATTAACATCATCTTCCACAAGATACTACAGTATAAAACTAGCTATATTTGATATTGCTTTGTCTGTACTGAAGTTTGCTATCACTTACCTCATGACCAGGTTTGTTTAATTCCAGTAAAATTCATGTACATGCACAGAATTGTAACCCTAGCCAGCAATATATAACTTTTTTTTTCTTTTTTTTTCTAACAAGTACCTACTGTACTTTCAGAATATATTTCGGAAACTTGATCTTTGAAGAACAGATAGGTACCTACATTGTCACTTCGCACCTGAATGGTGTCAGACTGAAGGAGTGCTGTGAAACAGGTGTGACTCTCGTTAGCAGTTTCTTACTATATGATCTCTGCCCTGTTCGCACATGTCTGATGTCACATCCCAGAGGCTCCTTTATAGGCAAAAATAAAAATCCCTGCCTCGCGCAAGGCCCTTACAGGTGTGAGGTCCTGTGCAACTGCCCCATTTGCCCCTCCCTTGTGGTGGCCAGGCCTAAATAACAATGATGAATTATTATAAAATAATAAATATCATTCCAAATAACAGGAATCCAGACAAATGAACCGTGTAGGATCTATAGCCACAGGTGTGAAACAGAACCGTCATTTTGATTGGAACATTATCAACCTCGGCCTGTTTACATTATGGCTGTGTTGTCTGTCTCCTGCAGTTGCAGACACATTTCTCTGTAATGTAAATAGGTCTGGGTGCGCTGCACAAAGAGACAGTGATTAGATGAAGAAGCCCTTCACCCTTCACTTGTGTCCAATAAGGTCATTCTTTATTCTCAGAAAGTCAAGGGAAAGGAAAAGGTTGAGATCTTAAATCACGTAGAGCCAGTAGGTCAAGCTTGAATCTCCCATCAGGAAGCAGGCTTAATGAATTTTGCTCCTGAAATGGAGGTACCTACTGTATGTAGCAGCAGTGTTTCTTGTTTAGTAAACAACGGTTTCGCTTCATTGATTCCAAACTGTATGTAATGCATTATCAGTGAGCATTCTCTGTTACCTGTGCACACACACACAAAACACACACACACACACACACACACAAAGATATATACACGCACAGACTGATACATACAAACAGACACACATGCAGGCGTACAAACATTTACACACGCACACACACACGCACACACACACACACGCCTGCACATGCACACACACACACACACACACACACACACATGCGTGCACATGCACACACACAAACAAAGTTAAGCTTTGGAGTCGTTTGCAATGACTCACTAAAAGAAACTGATTTATACTGAAGTAATGATGTCTTCGCTCATTAAAAGAGTTTTAATTGTAAATGAGAGAGGCAGTTATCACGGCAAATTAGCCGTCTAATTCATGATAGAATTTTTTTAGGTCATTGCCTCATTGAGTTGGAATGTGAATTACTTGGTCCTGCACTCTTACGGGAGTAGGCTTGCTCATTGTGATACTACAGGGTACTGTAGGAATTTCAGCTCAGTTATTTCATCTTCAGAGTGGAGAATTATATAAAATCAACATTGTTCAAAAAGCCCCTCTAAAATCAAGTAAAAACACAGCTCTTATACCAAAAAATGATTTGGATGGTTTGGGTTTGGCATGGTTTGTTAAAATATGCTTGACAAAAATTAAATTAGAAACTATAATATGGGGAAACACATCTTCAGTTAACAAATCAATAGGGAATAATACAAGTATTCCAACAGTGAAGGTTTTTTAATGTTTGTTTTTTTATGGTCTTTGATGGTCTCATAGTTGTACTGGGAGCAATTTTCTGGAATGGTTTGGGTACACTTATATCCTATGAAGGTCAAGGTAGATGTCAATCTTTTCTTAATGGTGCTGAGTGATCATCTTCGTCGGACGCAAAGGAATTTCTACTCTACTGAAAGGGGTGTATTTCCAGACCATAATTCCCCAATCCACAGAGCACAAGTGCTTGCCTAATGGTTTTAGGAGCATGACTTTGACGTTATCCTTCTGTTATGACATTGCCAGTCACAAGATATAAACCAACTGAGCATGTATGAGATATTCTGGAGCAGTCTCTGAGACAGTGGCGGTTGACTGTGGCATGGAACAGTGTGGTATCATGTTCCTCTAGTAGAGCTCCAGACATTGGTAGATACTGATATATTACAAAAAAAACTATTCTGACCCAGGGTGACTTGCTTTTGAAAACGGACGTCCAATAAAGCCAAGTAAATATTTGCTAAAATGTGTTACCTCCTGGTCACTAATACGCTTACCAAAGAACTGCAGTGCCCTGACCTGGTACTCATTACAAACATATAATGGAGTTACACAACGAGCACTGGATATCAGGGATTTTAGGCTGAGGGGTTGGGGTGATGCATAGAGTGGACAATGAGTGGATTGACTGGCTGTATTAACACTGTCGAGGCAGACGTTAGGGCCTGGGAATTGCCAGAGAAAGAGAAAAAAAACAATATGGAGCCTGAGAGTTAAGAGGAGCTCTGGCTCATTCGTTCTACTTGAAATGCCTGCATGTTATAATTCCCCAGAGCTGTATAACACCGTTTAGCACTACCACCAAACCCCGGTCCGCATATCCACATGAAATTCATATACCAGAATAAATGGGCATAGTTGTAACCACCAACCCTTCTTGGAAAAAATCATGACAAGAATGTATATTACTGTATATGCCTTTCAGTGGGACTGATTAAGTCGGCTACTTGTTGACAACACTGAAAGCATTTAGCTTACAAAACTTGCCTTGGAAAATCACCACCAGCTTTTTTTATGTCTGCTATTAACGGGGGACTTGTGTACCACTGAAAATGACAGTGATTGTGAAATGTACCTTTGAAATCCAGGCCCCGGTCGTCTCAAAGCAACATGTCTCCTCACCGGGGAAGCGGCAAATCACCCACAGGGATGGGAATGCCGGGGAGCGGTGCTCCTGGTGCTATAGTGTCCCCAAGTGGCCAGCCGGGGAACTGCAGAAGCTGCAGCGTGACATAAACCGTCACACATGAAAAGCTTTCTGTTTTTTTCTTACAGCACACGCAATCATGATGGATGGCCCGAGCGAGCGATTGACTGGTAACAATTACTCTGCATTTGATTGTGAGGAGTGCAGATGCCGTGTGCGGGTTCAGAACATGTAAGAAATTAAACTGTCTGCTTTTGTCTGGAAAACAAGCGGGGGAAATAACAGGGAGAGAGAAAAAAAAAAATCTCCAGATCTGATTTACCGCCCACAGGCTTATACGAACGGACGCCGTGTTCTGTGAAACGCTCTCACTCCGTCTCAGTGCGAAAAGCGTCAGTGCCAAGTCCGTCCCGTCCCATTAATTACAGGCACTTCTGGAAGACTCTTAACTGCTGCTGAGGCCCAGGATGTCTGTGCCTTGTAAATTTGACAGCAACGGGGCTATGGGTGTGGCACAGTGTGGGTGACCAAGGGGTGTCAGGGGGTGTCAGGGGAGCCCGGTGTCTGGTGCTGAGTTGTGCAGAATCCCACCTGTCCACCGTGTTGGGGGAGGGGATTGGGCATGCTCACTGCGCTGTTTAACCCGAGCAGGGAGTTAGCCACAGTTACTGACGTGAGGAAGAAGACACGCCCGAGTCCCTGTCTGCTTAGCGTGTCGTTAGCACTCGATCTGCTGCGCAAACACAGCCGCCACTGTTACTGTTTTCATGCTCCCAAACAGATGGAGGTTACAGTTCAGCGGATCAGAGGGCTTTTTTTTCTGTAATCCTATTATAAAAACAGTTCGGTGGTCATGTTTTGATCTCCAAGCCTGTCCTATAACTAGATGTTCAAACGTTTACTGAATTATCAGAGTTCACAGGTGGAAGTGTCTCCCTTTAAGATGAAAAGATGCCTATGGGCCTTGTGAAATTCCCCTTTATCGAGCTCTGTATTTGAATGCCGGAGGTGGCAGACACACATCCTGTGGTGTCCAGATTGGGTTGTGATGAATCCCCTAGAGGGATGTGGCTAAAACAGCAGGTGGGGAGGAGATACCTGATTTTGGCCACTCTGTGTGTAGACAGCACCCAGGGGCTGGGGGGTGGTAGGGGGTGGGTAATGAGAGGAATTCTTGTCTGGTTGGGGAGCAGAGATACACAGTAAAATGTTCAGTGTTAAATGGATTCTTACCTAGTACATCGAGTTGAATTAATGCTGGACATTTTACTGTGTAGAGAGAAACAAGAAATGGAGGAACTTTCTCTCCCCAACTCAAACATTCGCTCAAGTAATCGCTCTCCTTCTATGCGATGGTGATCTAGGAAGAGTGATGACCCCCGCTACTGCTATTCCTGCCCTCCGAATGCTGCTTCTTTCAATTCCTTTCAAAACTACAAAATATTTCACACCTGACTCATCTGGCCCATTTGTTGTTGAAGCCCTCAGCATAGAACGTTTTTACCAGCACCCAGTCCGAGGAGGAACCCAGAGATCAGGGCAGCAGATCACTGGGATGTAGTAGGGGTCGCCCATTACACGCACAGCATTACAGTGCTGGAAGACATGCTCTCTGTCACAGCAGTGGCGCCCCTTAAAGGCCACTACATCCACGAGCTCTGGAATTTATTATTGCCGTTTGGATTTGTTCAGAATAATGCAAATATTGCCAAATCTGATCCCCTTGAAATTAAAACATACACTTGCCTAAAATCTCATGTGCAAGGTAATTTGCCTAAATCACTTTGCCAATACTCTTCTGGCTTAACCAGTCTCTATCCCAACACCCACACAGAAAAAAATGACATATATTTATAAGATAAGATATACTTTATTGAACCCTGTGAGGTAATTTTTCCTCTGCATTTAACCTAGCTACAGTGAGGTCCGCACATATTAGGACAGTGGTACAATTTCTGTTCTTTTGACTTCTCAGCTGTTTCTGATTAGTGAGGTGTATTCACTCACTTCCTTACTGTAGGTTTAAGAAATCTTTCAGTATCTTCCTTTTTTATCTAACTTCTTTTTTTTTTTGTCATTGGTGTTTGTGCCAATAACAAACTGTGCCAGTGAAAGTCAATCAAAGCCCTCACAAGGCTGATAAATAATTTAAGAAATCATAGGAGACAACATTGGATCACCCCATATGGATATAAAAACACGCAAATGAAAGGTGACATTCTGCATTTTAGCCTCATAGGCATTGTTTAATTTCAAATCCAATGTGCTGGAATACAGAGCCAAAATGAACAGAAATTATACCACTGTCCAAATACTTATGTACATATGAGCAGTGGGCAGCCACAGTGACCCACACAGGGACCAGCTCCACTTCTGAGGCCAGACATTACATTACATTACATTATTGGCATTTGGCAGACGCTCTTATCCAGAGCGACGTACAACAAAGTGCATACCCATAACCAGGGATAAGTTCGCTGAAAGACCCTAGAGGGAAGTACAATTTCAACTGCTACCTGTACAACAAAGACAAGGACGCTTACCTAGCCAACTAAAAATACCGATACACAAAGCAAGTCACAGAGACAACAATTAAGGTTCACAGGGAGGTAGGGAGGGATGGGGAGAGGTGCTGCTTGAAGAGGTGTGTCTTCAGCTTGCGCTTGAAGGTGGGGAGAGATTCTACAGTTCTGACCTCAACGGGGAGTTTGTTGGTTGCCTTGGTTAAGGGCAATGGCAGGAGCACACCTAACCTGACATGCATCTTTTTGGTGTGGGAGGAAAATCAAAGTTCCCGGATGGGAGAACATGCAAGCGCCACGCAGGGAGTATTCAACCAGCCAGGGCTCGAGCCCAGAACTGCCTTCTTTCGAGGCCCCTGTGCTAAGAGTGAGAACATTTTGTTCGAAGTACAGCAGACATGCCGGGCTGTAGCAGTTATCAAAGCTTGGTGCTGATACACCTTGCTGGAGAGCAGACTGAGGTTAGCATTAGGGCTGTTCAACTATTTTCCTGTCTTTTGAGGTTTTTGGCAAATGCAATTATTTGTAAAATGGTAAATGGTTGGCATTTATATCGCGCCTTTATCCAAAGCGCTGTACAATTGATGCTTCTCATTCACCCATTCATACACACACTCACACACCGACGGCGATTGGCTGCCATGCAAGGCGCCGACTAGCTCATCAGGAGCATTTGGGAGTCAGGTGTCTTGCTCAGGGACACTTCAACACAGCCTGGGCGGGGGATCGAACCGGCAACCCTCCGACTGCCAGACGACTGCTCTTACTGCTTGAGCCATGTTGCTCCTTTCTCTTTAAAATGTTTTATTAATATGCATACATGTGGTATATACTCCTACTGTACTACTACTGTATATCTCAGTTCTCATGAAGATACAAGCTGAAAAGACTATTTCTCTGCAGCTCTGTAAATGCAGGAGGAAGCTTCCTGTGGTATCTGCTGTCCTGCCGTCAAGCCTGTGTGTGCAAGATAAGCCATTACTCTAATCTAATATCTAATTCCCTGGAGTTGACTTAAAACTGAGCAAATTAATTAGTTCAGACAGAGTTCAGTGCTTTCGTCGGGTTGTTTTTCTCTTGTATATGACCCCCCCCCCCATATTTGAGATTCCATTATTTAATTACAAGACGGTCGCTAATTGCTGTTTTTTTTCCATTATGTCTGGATGTGCAGATCTCTCTTTAAGGGCAGCTTGTTAGGAAATCAATTTTCATTGTTGGCAGTAAAGCTGGCCACAGCTTGATGCATGATGTTTGTTGCCTGGTGCAAAGTGCTTTCACAGTAACTAAGGAATGAGTGCAACTGTCACGGACATGAAAGAAAAAGTGAGATTCACACCAAACTTCTGCCTGATTAGGGTTCTATATTTCCAGAGTTTGTCAGCTTGTCTGTGTCTGGACATTTTCTGACATTCTACTGGGTAATAATCTGGAAAGTATGACAAGCTAATAGATATTGGGTAATAATGTTTCATGGATCATTTCCTGAAATAATAGGGAAGAAAATAATTAAACCTAAAGATAGGATGGAAACAGAAGTTGCTCCCGAACTGTATGTAATTGCCTCAAACTGATTTTCAACTTTATCCCTTTTGAATTTCCACTGTTGCTTGTACAAATGTTGAAGCAGATTGGCTACACATGGCAACTTGTCTGTACTCGGGTCCAATAAAAATGATGCACACTCCCTGGGAGCGGTTCAGCCTTGCAGTTTCCATGGCAACATGTGAAGTGAATCATGTGACCTACAGTCAGTGAGAGAAAAAAAAAATCACTGGTGGTGGGGGGCAGAGGTCACTTTTAGGCTTCCACACAAAATAAGGACGGCGACATCTGTCATGGACATTAAATAATGTCCTGGGTGAGAGCCACATGTGGACGATGAGAGTCTTATAAAGTAAAACAAGTGTAGTTGTTAACATCATTTACAAATACATTAACAGAGCAGTGCAGATTAACTTCTCAGTAGTGGTTAGTTAACAACTACATTCGTTCATGCCAATTCATGGAACCTTGATCATGATGAAGCGTTGCCTGTTCTTCTCCTTATTCAGTCAGGTAGAAAGCATAGAGGGTCACGGAGAGAGAAGGACCCCCAGCCGAGCAGGTGCCAGGGCGGGAGAGTGGCTGCCCTGTGGACTGCTCCAGATGTCTCTCCAGAAAGCAACATTTTAAGGCCGTATTTACCTCTCCTCCCCGCCAAGACATGTCTCAAACATAAGTCATTATATTACACCTTTTAAGGTGCTTTGTTTCAGCCAGCTTTGAAGGTAGCATCAATTGCATCCAGGAAGGGTATCTCATAAATCTTAACAACCTCTGCAATGTTTATTTCCCTTAAAACAATATCAGTCAGTGTGGCTGGTACTGCTTGTATCACTGGAGGTGGCTTAACCCCTCCAGGGCTGGGCCAGCGTGGGTTTTTTTTGCCTTAATTATTCTTTTTAGAGTGCAATTTTATATTTTACATTTTCAATTAGTCCTTTTCATGGCAAGGGTCTATACATAGTAGTTTCTAATTCTAAAAGCAAAAAATGCAGTATAACTTCAGCTCCGACTAGAACCGGCTAGCAGTAAGGAATTGAAGTAACGACTGAGAAGCATTTTGGCTAATTACTTTACATTTTCAAAGATGTATTGTTTGGTAGGCATGCATAAAACAACACAACATTTTTTTGCCTGCGTAACGAAGGCTTGACATTCTCAATGCGCACACAGAGACTGGTACACTTCAGCAAAAAAAAACGTTTTTATGGCCAAAAAGGTTGACATTTTAAAACACAAAATGAAATTTGCAATGCCTAAATCTAAATAGAGGACTTGCTTTAGAGGACTTCCAAGGAATTTCTTGTCTCTCTAGCCTCTCGACTATTCTCAAGTGAATGTTTCTGAGGACGACCATGAAAACACCTTTGGCTACAATATAGAGGGTATTTTTATATCAGTGAGCATCTAAATATATTCTGAAAATATTTTTTTATTATTCAGTTTGCTAAGGAACAAGCCTGCTTTTGAATAATAATGTGGAATGTGTTTGAGGTTGCTTATTTGACAAAAACCTCAATCAATGGACCTCAATCGATATATTAGTATACAATATGTTATTGTGATTATTGTACTTACTTACAATCTTCTTAACCTGTTGCTGTCTGAGGAAAGCACAAGGAGAGGGAGAGGTTGGGGAGGGTGACAGGTGGGGCAAAGAGCAAACACTTGGGTGATATTTTGTCCAGTGTTTAGGCAGTGGCTCCATTGTATCTCTAAGTACGACAGGAACCGCCACAATAATCTGTATCTACTCCACTTCCACTGTGTTTGTGCTTCTGTTTTAGTAATACTCAGTCATTCTGACTCTTGGAAAACAAACCCCAAAGGGTTACCTTTCAGAAGACATCAAGCTTATGAATAGTAACCATTTTAATTTGGATCTGTAATTTTCAAGCTTATGTGAGAAGAGAAGCTCAACCATTTGATGAAATGATGTCTAACGAACAGTATGTTTGAACTGTGTAATGCAGTAACAGGTAATGTTTTACTCAGTCAGCTTTGCATACAGTACGCTAGTATGTATAGGTATGATAAGGAAGGATGACAGTGTGTAACTTCACAGTGCATCCCCAATGCCTTTCTTTTTCATGGGTGTTTTCACTTTTTAGATACAGCCATATTCTGGGAGGTACAAATAATTTTTTCTAGC
The DNA here is from genome assembly GCF_963514075.1 of Conger conger. Lineage (NCBI taxonomy): Eukaryota > Metazoa > Chordata > Actinopteri > Anguilliformes > Congridae > Conger > Conger conger. The sequence goes on along the minus strand of NC_083765.1, from coordinate 46,908,518 downwards.
CGCATCAAACTGTCATGGACATACATGTGAATATATATATATATATATATATATATATATATATATATATATATATATATATATATATATATATATATACATATATATATATATATAATGTTTTATTTTTTTATTTTTTTTTCGTCAAAATGAATGTTACAATTCTTCTCCAGGCATTGCTTGACAGTTCCTGCAAAGCTTCGCCCATTAAAAGTGATGAAACCTTTTCATCACTTTCTAATCATGCAGCTCTTTAGATACATGCTAGGAGAGAAGGTCTGCAGCTACTGAGGAGAGGTGAATCACTGGAGCCACGTGCAGATGCAGGAAATCCTGAATATTTTTTGCTTGAGAAGGCGATCACAGATAAGGACGAACATCAGAGAAGCAATTGTGATGAAAGGCGGTTGAAATCGGCCCTTAAAGGGGAAGGCTGCAAAATATCCTGCTGTTATTCTTTCCATTTTAATTCCTGAATTTGCGCTCTTGTCCGCAGCTGGAGAGATGAATTGCGCTTGCATGAAGAACTCAGCCTTCCTTTACACACTTGGGCTGATTTCTCTTTCAGGCAAACACAGGAGCAATCATCTAACCAGACCTGCAAAATAGAACAGCCGTCATCAGATAAGTGAATTAACTACATGGCATCAGTAACTGTTTTCTATGATAGTCAAAGAAAATATGAGGCATGTGTGGGCTATTGTGGCATGAGTCGGGATTGTTAAACCTTTAGAACCTGTCTATTGATATAGACTCACGTGCCATACACAAGTGTCCAGATCAGCAGCAAAAATAAAGAACAATATCATGTTATGAAAATTACCCAATGAAGTGAAAAATACCTCAAAATTTAAAAGAAGTGTATATCTTTTTAATTTTTTGATTTGCAATGCATTACTGGAAATATTTTGACTTTTCATTCCTGAATGGCCTTAGACTTTAGAGTCTGTCAGCTTCAGTGTTGGACATTCTGAGGAGACTGGAGACTGGAGTTTGGCATTGATTATGCATTCCACAGTTTCATTTAGTATAGTGGAGGGTCATTAACTGATGTTTTCAATGCCTTGCATGGGACTTAATATATTCAGAATTCAATATCATTTCAGACACAGTGTCCTGTAAAATCGTTTAAAAGTGTAAACATTTCTCACATACAGCACTGTTATAGAGTCCCAAGGATAAGCTCCCTGGTCATATATTAGTATAATTTCAAAGCATGTTTGGGTTCTCTATTGAGAGTTAATATTAATACATATTATTGAGATGGATGAAAAGACATAAAGGTAAAGGTGTCCTCTATTTCAGCCAGTTTACAACAACCATCCTGGTATCTATGTAAGAAGTAGACCTGCTAGCTGTATACCTTCAATATATTACTGTTCAGTTTACAGTATATTCTGTCATATCAGCAGGTGTAAGGCATCATGTGGTGCTCTGATATTTTATATATTAACAGATCTACATAACCCCTCACTGTGAATGTACAGTCAGTCTGGCCTTTTTGATCACTGACAGTAAGTAATGAGTCCACATTTAGTACATTTCATCAAGCATTTCATCAATGCATTATTGTTACCCATGTACAAAGATTCTGTACATTTCCATCCCTACATGTCTATGGGTTTGTGAGTGTATCAACTGGCTGTCAGAGACACATTCGAACCTGCTGGAGAGTAAGAGGATGTGTTGCCCTTAAAGTAGCCCCAGGTATATTATTTATTTTATTTTACTTTTTGTTGTCTTCATTGCTTTGATTTTGCAGAACATGGCCCCTCCTTTTCTGCTGTGAAGAATGTGCTACATGATTCCAGCACATTCTGCAGTGTCGGCGGGGGGTCTGCTTTGCCCCCCCTCCCCCCACACACACCCTGCTCAAGTCTTTCACTGCCAACTGGGGCCCCACCTACCTGAAGCCCAGCATGGGAGTCCTCCGAGTCCATCACTTAGCGACGGCTCACAAGAGAGTGCTCATCAGTAATCGTCAACTTCGGATGATATTTGTCATCCACAGCGCAGCCCTGACAGGAGCCTTCCCTGTCCAGTAAGCATGCGCCCTCCCTCCCCCCTCCGAACCAGTTTAGTTAGGCCTCCTCACACTCCGTGGAAACTGGTGCTTTTTCTCACATCTACTAATGACGTGACGGGACCAGTGGGGGTTCACACGGAAACCTGTGAGATGACTCAATTATTACACCGCGCTAGTTCAGCATGACATTTTCAATTATAACTGTAGGACGTAGAACAACTGCTGTGATTATAATTTTATTTATTTTACATTAATCTAATGCCACATTCATTAAAGGAAGAGCACTTGGTGTACTCCAGTTACAATGAAAGATTCAAGCGACGTTCTTTGATGTTCTTCCAGCATTATGTGCTGAAGGCGTACTGTGTGTTTTTTCTGAAATGACCATTAGTCATTACCGTAGCAGCTGATTAGGCCTGGGATGTGATGAAAATATCAGCCACACACAAGGACACTTAAAGCCATGGAATGGTGTTTTCCCTCACAAATTGTTCAAACCGGGAATAAAAAATTAGGATGAGAATGAGTTTTGTTGTTGTTGTTGTTTTCTCTGCCCTCTCATGGATATGCATCAGAACCAGCACACCACACTGCACAGGGGAATCAGGAGCAAGGACAAAAAATGTACTCAGTGTTCAAAAATGAAATAATGATGAAGTGGGCATTCCAAGGCCTCCGCGGCCTGTCTCACAGAGGGTCCCGCTGGGCAGCTGCTGCTGTTCCGGCCGTGTATTCAGGAGCAGAAAGCTCTCCGCCTAATCGGCAAGCCGACCTGACTGATTGACATAAAGAGCTGGGTCTCCCTGGACGACCCCTTGTGAAATATCCTGGGGGGGGGGGGGGGGGGTTGTCAGGTTGTGACCCTGAGTGCACTCCGGTCGCCATGCGCGTCTGCCACAGTTTGGAGGGAATGAACGTTGTCTGTTGTCTGAAGCTGAATGAATCTCACAGGCTGTTGAAGAGGAGCATCCAACTGGGACCGCGCGTCAATTAAAGCCCTACGGTCTTCACAGGAATTGCTACGTAGGAATTCTGGGCCCCCATGAAAGACCCAGCAATGTGCTACCCTCCCCCTTTTAATCCCTTAAAATTTGTGTGGGTCCCCCCCAAGCACTACGCCCCTAGAATTGTCCCCAACTTTCACCCCACTAGTGATGGCCCTGTCCATGGCCTCCCTTCCATAGCCGCAGGTCTGCCAGTCAGGAACACAGCTCCTCTCCGTATGGGGGACATCACTTCTGTTGAGCAGTTTGATCTGGGATGCAGAGCGAGGGACCTCTAGCCCAAAGTGACGGGTGTAGTGTTTGGGGTGGGGGCGGGGGGGCAGGGGAATGGGAAATCAAAGGGGCTTCTGTTGAGTGAGGGCCCAGGTAAGCTGTCAGGTGAGCTCTGGGGGCTTGTCATCCTCTGTGAGGAGCTGTCACCACAGAGGCGGTTTTTGAGGCCAGAGTGGCTGCAGGGACCGGCCTGGCAAAGCTCTGAAAAACACATCACAGCAGGGGCTCCCGATGTCTAAAAGCATTTCACACACAAACTGTTTATTTCTGCATGTTTGTTTGTTTGTTTGTTTCTGTCTCGCAGAGCCTGTGAAACATGCTCAAACACACATGCTCAGTAGCATTAAGAGGGCTGTTCACTGAATTATGTCAGTGGGCTACCTCGCAGTTCATATTTTGCAAGTCTAAAAGGAACTCAAAAACTTGTTTTAAGGGGAAATGGAAACAAAATTGCCAGAGATGGAGAAACCAGGTTCAGAAAGTAACAGTCCTCCTTAGTATTTGGTCACAATCACCTAGATGGTGTAAAACCCCACACTAACCCAATGACGGAATTTAGCGAGGGCCGAAGGTATCAGCATGCTTGTCCTTCTGGTGTTGCTGGAAGAATATTAGTAGGGTTAAATATTAGTGGCCCCTATGTGGAGAGTCTAGATCAGGCAATAAATAAACCACGATACAAAGAGAGTAGTACCACTCTGCCTTCTGCTCTTTACTGGTCCGGGCTGACCAAGAATCTCCACAATGGGGCCAATACATTCACCTTCGTTTATCTGACTCCATTTGAATAATAATTTAGATTAGTTATCTACCTTTGGTAGATGTCTTATTTATAATTTTGACTTGATCGCTATAGGAATCCTGTATTGAGATTTTCTGAACAGTCCTCTGCTGGTACCGCCGCATGTCACATCGCGCGTTATGTGCACGTCTCACGAGCTGGCTAGATATCTGCAGTCATTACAGAGGTTGCAGGAATAGCTACTTTTGGGTATATCTGTTTACAGCCTAGGGACCCAAGAAGACCAACAAGCTATGGCTGTTCTCGACATGAATGAACTACCACGCGGAGGTGAGTGATTTACCATCAGAGGTCTACGGGTGCTATACGTCGTGATACATTAAGCGTAAATTTACATCCTCCCTAGACCAACTCGAGGGGGTAACCAAGCATTCCCTGTGTAACATTGAGTGTCAGTAAGCGAAACCACACAGATCAAGTTTTAACAATTTATTTTACCAGGCAGGTTACATACATTATTACACTAGTTCCAAATAAAGTGTACATAAAAGTACTACAAAGGAAACCAAATTACGGAGTCTTAAAAGTCATACCTGGTAATAAAAGCTACATACGGGAGTCTGGCTACAGAAGTTACGTGCACGGTGTGCACGGGAGTCTGATTGCATCCTCCCCGATTGCTTGGTTTGGTCTCCTTTAATCCAAAATCAGGCCTTTGATGTTGACCACTCAAATGTGTCCGCAATGAACCAATGAACCATCTGGCGCTTATAACCATTTGGAATTTGGAGCCAGGCTTCCCCAGGAAACGAGTCAGGGGGGTTGAGGCACATGGCTTTCACTGGGGGAGAGCTCCACACAGTTTCTCCTTGGTTCCTGGTTGGTTATGATGTCCAAGATTTGCTGTTGCAGAAATGAAACCATTGCACCAGTCGCACTGAAACAATCAGAATAATACCAAACATGAATATTATCTAAACTGACTTTGTCATGAAACATCCAATGCTTTATGCATACTTTCAGGGAAACTGAGGAATGAGGGAGATGTAAGAGGGAGGGAGTAAGGAAGGGGGGTCCAAGAGAATAATGACTGGGCCCAACAGGCTGTGCTTCCTGAAACCTTCCTGTGCCGTAAAAGATGTTGCACCCTGATAGGAGGGGGATTAACAGGGGGTTCAGTAAGACAGCTGTTTTGGGAACAATGCATGCAGTTTTCCCCCACAGTCTCCCGCCCGTATGGGTGCTGAGATGATGGGGGCTAACGGTGTATGCTCCTGGGGTTAAATTACTTTACAGCCACATATTGCCACCATACCAGAGGAAGCCAGCAAGCTGACCAGCGCACTGAGTGACAATGCCAGATTTTAATCATTTCCACCTTACAATGGAAATGGATTGGGTGGAAGAAACACACCCATAAAATCAGAAATCTGCATTTCTGCCCTTAAACAGGTGAGAGAGAAACAACTGAGAAAGTATTGGAAGGAGTTATAGTTTGTGCATATGTGAACCCCCATATTGTCTAACAGAACTCAGGTTTATTAAAAGCACCCATGTGCATGCCGGAGAAGAAAGGGTAAAAGAAAAATGCATTGCAATTTCCCTCATGAAAGATCCTATCAATAGCTCATAAGGCAGTAGAATGGCTCAGTAAAGCAGTCAATACTCTGTATTTTGTCTTCAGAGTGGCAAAACCTCCATTTATTGAACAAAGCATTTCTGGCTAGCTGACAGCTGCTCGCAAAATTAAGATGGCTGCCATTCACAATTGTTTTAAACTGAGATAATGAATTTTAATCTGTGTGAGTCCCTGTCAGCTACATTGTGTATTAGTTTAAGCATCACATATTAGTCAAAACCAAATCTTCTTTTATTCTAAAAAAGATGAACCGAAGTCAACTCTGAAGTTTCCACATCAATACGATCCCAAGTTGCAGCTAAACTTTGATCATTTTAGAACAACATCACTATTCCAAAGCTTCACAAAGCATATGTTCCTACGCTATGTTTCCCTGTGTGGTTCACTTTTCTTTTTCTATTTCTCTTGAATAAAAAATAATTATATATTTTTAATATTATATTGTAATATGACTTGCTTAATGTATCATTGATTATATGAGTGGAATGAGAATATTATAATTTTCATAATTCTTTTATTCATCTTGAACACTTTCAAAACATATATAAGACATTCCTCAAAGCCCTCAAAGAAGTTGACATCTACTCCAGCAGGACCCTGATATGCACTCACCGAGCACTTTATTAGGAACATTATTGCTTTATTACACCTACTTATTCATGCAATTATCTAATCAGCCAATTGTGTGGCTACAGAGCAATGCATACAATCATGTAGATACAGGTCAGGAGCTTCTGGAATTAATGTTCAGATCAACCATCAGAATGGGGAAAAAATTTGACCTAAGTCACTGACTGTGGAATGATTGTTGGTGGCAGACAGGGTGACTTGATCTCAGAAACTGCTGATCTCCGGGGATTTTCACGCACACTAGTCTCTAGGGTTTTCAAAGAAAGTAGCAAAAAAACAAAAAAACAAAAGAGTGAGCCGCAGACAGAAATGCCTTGTTAATGAGAAATGTCAGAGGAGAATGGCCAGCCTGGTCAAAGCTGACAGGAAGGTGACAGTAACGCAAATAACCACATATTACAACAGTGGTATGCAGAAGAGCATCTCTGAACACACAACGCAGCATAACTCTAAATGGATAGGCTACAGAATAATAAATACCTAATAAAGTGCTCACTGAGCGTATACACATACTGTACTTATAATGACAATATCAGAATGTTAGAACACATAAAAGATGATTAGACCTGTCGTAGCATCATACAATGGGTAAGCAAGACACAAGCAAGTGTATTAGTCAGTGATCAGATAATGGTATCCACATGGCCACATCAAACTGATCATAAAGATTATTTCCACTACTGGATACATGGCATTTTAAAGCAAATTCTATATAAGGTTGAGGAATTTTAAAATGCAACAACTTGCTGGAATTAAGCTGATGGCTACTCATATTCCACTTTAATAGACAGCACAGATAAGAAGGGTGCTTTGAAATGAACTCTGTAGATATCAGGAGTAATTGTACTTATTGGAAAGTTTGGTGGTGTTTTCCTTTCTTATGAAGTACGCAGTTTCTTCAAATTCTGACTTAGTTCAATGGCCATGCTTTACAGCAGATGATGTAGTGCACCCCACCTTATTACTCATATAATTCCACTCTTTTCTATTATAATTTAGTAATTATTTATCCAATTTCTTTGAGTAACATTTTTATTTTCTTAGTAACTGAAAAATTGTAATCAATTTAATGTATAGAATGTACATTAAAGTATCCTACAAAAAATGTATCATTTATCATCATGTACAGTAGCATCGTGGTGTGTTCATTGCTTTGTCATACTGTTTGAAAAGTTATATTATATTGGATTGTGTATTAGAATTCATGAGTTTTTAAAGAGCTTTTCTGTATGTTTATTTATTTTCCTACCAAATATTTATCAGCCATTTTGAAGTGCATGCAAAAGCACCCAACGATGAAAACCTTTCTTACAGCTGATTACATGAATCTCATAAATCTTAATATTGATTGATCGCAAAACATTGCCAATGTGTGCCCAAAGATCTCCAACACCCCCGCAACACTCTAGTGTATTGTGTATATTTATTTTAGTAAATAATAGCTGTTTTCATTTATTTATTTATTTATTTATTTATTCATGCTTCTTTGGTCGGCTTTCTCTTATTCCTCTGAACAAGTTGAAAAATACAAACAAGCCCTAGGACTACCTTGAGGCAAAGTGCATTCAAGTTTCTTCAAATGGATTTTTGTTGAGTAAATTTAAGAGCGGAGGTCAAATTAGCATATGGGCAAACAATGCAATGCCGAAGAGTATGAATTATCGATAAGTCTCTGCATAAGGAAACGAATTGAGATGTGCACATAGGATACCTTGAAAATAAGCGATGCAAACAAACGCGTAAAAAGCCTTATGTGCAATGGGGAGGGGACGGTTCCTGATGTATGCTAAGGCTGTCATTAAAACAGAAAAGCATGGTCTCATATTCATAAAAGTGTCCGCTGGGCTGCGGTGGTGTATTAGCACTTCCTCTGCTTTGGCATGTGTCCATCTACCCTGCACTCAAATCATCTTCACCAGAGGCATCGCTGCAGGCGATGTTTTATCCTGTCTTTACAGACAAACTCCTACCTGCTTACGCCATCTTCTTCATCTCTACGCTTGACCATTGACCTCAGCAGATACCAATAAAGGCAAGTTTAATCGTATCTCTGTGGCTTTTATGAGCTGTGTGAGCAGCAAATTAACTGTGGAGGGGGAAAAACGAAAAACAAGATTGCACCAACAGCCAGTTCTTGTATCACCCTGTGGGGGAGCATTTTTATGGGTAGAGAAAACCTTGGCAAGCTTATAATTGTTTTCAAATTGGCCAAAGCCAGGATTTTAGATTTCTTGATTTAAGAGTGAAGTCTCGCCAGCTCCACCGCGGTTAAAGCTGCCAGCTCTTGCTTACACGTAGACTAGTGTTCCACAGTACCTTACGGTTCTGTTCTGTGAGTGAGGCGTATTTGCTAATAGGTGCTTGTCAGCGCTAGAACAGGGAAGAGATATGTTTATCGCCAAGGAGGTAAACGCTCTCCCACCCCGATTGTTTAACTTGTTTGGATGATGACCGAGATTTGTCTCAGAGAACAGCAATGTCTGATTTGCTTCCAGCAGACACTATCCAGAACCCCTGTAATTGGGGATGTCTGTGCCTGATGACATTAGCACAGCTCCTGTCTCCGGGGGCAATGGATGACTCTGGCAGTGCATTGTGGGTGGTCCTCCTGGCCTCCAGGTCATCTGTGCACACTGGGTATGAGGACCCTGGGACCTTCCGGAAGGCTGCGGAGCGGCGGGAAAATGTCAGGGCCGCGTAGCGGGGTGCTAACTGCACGGGTCCTATCATGGTGTGGCGTCGCAAAAGACACACTGCTTCATTCTGCCTGCAGGTGTGGCGGGTTCAGATCCAGTGCCATAGAGACGGTGCCTCATCTCCAGGAGCAGGCAGACAGGCAGAATCGCATGCACCTTTTCCAGACTAGTCCGTTCAGAGCAGAATCCAGTCGGATGAAGCAATCCGAGTAACTGGTTGCTATTTTGAGTTCAGCTTCTATCTTGAGTTGGATAATCTATGAAATTCATTCCTGCTAGATTTGACATTTTCTTCACTGTGCCAAATGCAAAAAAAGGATGCCGACGGGCTGGGCTATCAGCATCACGCATTTGCGGAAAAGGTGTACGGCGAATAATCCGAGCAGCCGGGGGATTTACAGTGATGTTGCAGACCTGATTTATTTAACCAAGCAACCAAAGGAGAGAATCCCGCTGAGTCAGCTGGAGACATGCTTCAATACTTCACCTAATAGAATGTCTGTGCTCGTCTTCTGCCAGAAATGACCTAAGGCATTCAGCCCACTTCTCCTGTGGTTTTTATACCTTTTACAATTGTTTAGCATTAGCATTTATATATCCGCACACATATCCCACGCGTATTCATCTTCATATTTCATCTTGCACCCTGGCTGAGGGAATTAAAACTTGTGATATGTTGGGTTTGCTGTTGTTGTGCCTTTATTTATTTATTTATTTATTTATTTATTTATTCAAGTAAGTGCTTACTTACTTTCTTACTTGCTTATTTACTTACACCTGTAATCAGGGTTGATTTAACACTGGATATTTTGGTGCATATTTTGTACACACTGCCTCATGTTGAAATAGTACTAACACAGCGAACACAGAATGTTCTCACGATGTTGCTGGAATGTTTTGTCAATGTTATTAAAGGTGTTTTTAACCATGTTGTACCCATTGCACATAAGGCTTGTCACATTTTGAAGAAATGAGCAAATACAAAGACATCCAGGTGCAAACTAATCACTGGAACCTTTAGTTATTGATATTATTAGTTATTGCCCCTTGGATTCCACATACGGAAACTTCATATTTTGTATTTTTGTCTCAATTTCATACATACGCATGTCAGTGGTGTTAGCAGAATGTCATCCTGGGCTGAGCATCTGGGTTTAAAGGGTGGGTAGAGGGGGGTACTGTTCAGGACTGAGTGAGGTGCTGCTGGCTATGCCACCAAGGGAGCCGGAGGGGTGGGGGGTGGGGGGGAAGCCAACTCTTTTACAGTGCCCACCCTCTGTCCGCCTGTGGACATACACATATTTAACACATATTGTTAAAGTTCACATACTGTACAGGAGCACTCTTCTGCATTCATGGTCAGCATTCAGTCTGCATTTCTTGTTAGCTGCGTATATATATATATATATATATATATATATATATATATATATATATATAGATGGTTTATTGACTACTACACTATTGTGCTCATCTGGAAATGAAATTGGAAGGGATTTACTATCTAGAAATTAAGCGGCTTCCCTGGCCACTTTAACACAGGATAAAGTGTTACCTAATATTCCAGCTATATTTATCTATATTTAATTCAGAATCAAGGATGGGAAACATTGCTTTTATGAATGCAATCTGAGCATGTGTATACTTGTTGCAAATACATCTGGACTACAAATTACTGTTCATAAATGTGAAAGTAACTTGAAAAAATGATGATGGACCTAAAGAAAAATGTTTTCTAAGATAAAGGCCATTATTTTCTTATCGGAATGGCAACACTGAATGAGTTTAGCCATGGACTTCATGATAAAAGGTCCCAGATATAAAGCATTGCTCGGAATATGGGAAAACTAAATTGGCTGAATTAGTCCAAACCAATGCATTCAGCAGCTGTTGACATTTTAAAAAACATTAAAATGCATTTCATGACTTTATCTCCACAAATAGCTGCTACTTCAAAAAGAGTGAATACACATATTTTTGCATTTGCATTTACTCCAAATTGCTTTCTGCCTTTAAACACAATTATCAATGGAACATTGAATAACACCTGCACAAAATTATCTTGTCGGAATAATACAGTCAAAGTGCTCATATTTTGCACTTTCAATAATTTGCAATATGGTGTGCAGTCAATCACTGTGAGTGCTATACCCCGCCCCTCAGTCCCATAGATCCAATCCGTATCCCAGCTTTGAAAAGCTTTGTTCACTCTACTGTGTTCATACTGTTGCACATTTGTAACAGACATGGGGGAACAAAACTCAATGCATATCATTCAATCTGAAAATGGTGTGTTTATGCATAATGAAGAAACAATTGACTTTATGACAGTGTTGTAAAATGGAATTAACATATCTCAGGGAGAATATCCAGTGTTAAAACTTCCAAAAGCTCCAGCGTTCCCTTCTCTTTCTCTGCTGCATAAATAGCTCAGTTCGCTGCCTGTGGCTATTGCATTTGCTTGTTTAAATGTTTAAATTCTGTCTCTATTGAGCCAGTGGTGCTGAATGAATGCACCAAGATTTCCATTTCAAATCTATTGTTAAGCACTAATGAGTTTTGCTTCATGAGTTGTTGCAGTTTAAAGTATACCGGTGATGCAGGTACACTTCAACATTCAAAAAAATTGTTATTTTATTTAGGTATTTAATTATCAGTCAATGAGGTACTAAACACCTGAGGCAAATGCTAATACATACCATTAAACCAGTGACAGAGGTTCATTTAGCTGTTTTTCTTCTATGAATTAATTGGGGTTTTTTTTTTCACTAGTTCTTTCCGGCAGATAATACAAGGACACAGTAAGGCTAAAACAAAGCTGTGTTAAGACAAAAACAGATAGAAGTAATTAAACACTGATCCAGCACCGTGTGTACCCTGGATATATCTGAGGTAACAGACAGAATGTACAGTAGAATAGCACCTCAGCTGTGCAGTATGAGGCTCGGAGCTATGGACTGACCAGTGACCACAAACACTGTTATCCTTCCCCAAGCCTATCATTATCACTGATACAAAAATACCAGTATTAAATGAAAATAATGGCAAAATTCAGATAAGTACAGTTCTTAAATTTGTGCATTTTCCACATCACTTTCAATGTTCTAAATTTTTGAGAACATGGCGTTCTGAAAATATCTCAACTCCAAGTGGTAGCACTAACATCAAAGCAAAACCTTTTTTGGGGGGGTTTTTGAGGACGCTGATTCAGTTACGATTGTGGCCATCCTCTTTAGTTGAGAGTGGGCTCTTCAATTAGATCGCAGCGTACTTCCTTTTAAACGGTTTTCCCACTCAAATCAAATGACCGCGTCTGACAATTGTCGATTGCTCACCCATCATTTCTCAGAATTAGCAGCAGGTTCACTTCACCTTGACCCCTAAATTGTCCGATTTCCATCGATTCCGAAAAGAAGATTAAGGCTCTTAGCATCGAAATGGCATCCTTTTAGAAAAGGTAGCGAAGGAAATGGCCTGACCTTGTCTTCCGGTTGTTGATGGGTGTCCATGTGGTTGTTCGGAGTGCTTTTGGCAAATCGCTACATTTTTTAGCAAAATAAGATTCTCTTGCTGTTCAAGATACAAACTGTTTGATCTCTGGCTGTGATGTTTAGGGGCAGACGGGGTCATCAGTAGCCCGTGTTTGGCACTTCAATAGCAGCAGTAGAGGAGAGGAGGAAAAACCTGCTATTATCCCACAGAATCTGTTGCATGTATGAGGGTCTGAAAAAGTGCTTCGGCCTGCCAAGGACTTTCTCTTGGGGGCACTTTAAAAGTTTTGCAGAATCAAGTTGTAGAAAATTTGAAAAGTTTATGTCCAGCAAGAATGCCACTCAAATAGAGTCTGGTGTCCAAGGGTTTAATACAGACCCATCCCTATCTGTTTTTATCATGCTGACAGGCAGCTGCATTACCTCCAGTCCACCTCTGATAAGGAAACCAATAACACCCATCTGAGAGCATCTCAGATCTAAGGTAAAGATTCATATGAAGATGTGATTTTGGAGTTTAATATACGTATCTTGGGGAAATAGGATGTTATTGCTGCCTTGCTATATGTAGGGAGTGGCTTAATGTTGCAGTCTTGTTGCGGTTGTGTTAATGTATGCAAAGCTGTTGCCCTGTGTTATTAACATCCCACAAATGAGCAATTATTTGGATTTTAATTCCTCTCTCTCTCTCTCTTGCTATCTCTCTCTCTTTCACACACACACACACACGCACACACACACACACACACACTCACACATACTTAGTAACTGGAAAGGTCTGCAAATAACTGCATAACTGTAAGATGTGTAGTCCCTCTGGATTGAACAAGATCACGTTTCCATTCGAAATGGCTGTTCTCATCTTGCAAATCTGCACATGGAAAATATAATGAAAATATATAATAACAATTATTATAAAAATATTCATTATAAAAATATGATATGAATAACATTATGCACAGAGAACCCTAACTATCGGCTTCCAAAGAGCAACCGTCATCCCCTGTTTTACATGTCAGAATATTGCGATCCCCAGTCCCTAGGATGCAATTTATGAGTGCATGAAAGCACCGCTTTAAAATAAAAAAAGATAAAAGAAAAGCCATCATTTTTATTTTTAGTATTGCTCATTATTTTTGGCAGGTGTTCTTATCCCGGGTGAATTACCAGGCTCACGAATCCGGCTCCATGATCCCATTGCACCGGGTTCCACTGTAGAAAAAAGGGAGAAGGGACTGAAGATGGCGGCTTAAACCTGCTCATCCTATTAAGAGCTTGAAGGCATACCGTATAACTCAATCTCAGCTGTCTCCTCTGAGAACGGACCCTTTCCAGGGAAGTCTCTACTGGGACCTCCTGCTTACACACCTCCCCGTCCAAACAGCCAGCCGAAAGCACCGGCATTAGGAACGGGAAGATATTGGAAATGTCCTTTTCAACTTCCAGAGAATGTGTTATAATATTTACGCCTGCTTGATGGATCAGTGTTTTTACTACAACTGCATTACCGTTGTAGTATTTGATTCTATGTTATTGCATTGTGATCATTGCATTTCCATGAGATAAAATTCTAATACGCCAGGTATTGCAGTTGTTACTTGGATTGGTCCTTCCTGAAGGAGACTCAGAGGCTTGTGAAGGAATTCCCTGTATAAATGCGTTCTGCTCCATACTGTATCTGTGGCATCGTTTCACGGGTTAAGAAGCGTAACTGATGTGACTGGAAACTGTTGCCTAGGAACTCAAGTTTAATGCCATAACAATTTATATGGCCCATTAGATATATTTAAGTATGCATACACATGCTACAAAGGATGTAATAATAATAATAATAATAATAATAATAATAATAATAATAATAACAGGTATACATGTTCATGAATCTCCTGGCCTACATAAAGAACTGCAACACAGACGTGCTGCTTGGTTGCCATTGCTGATCTGGTCAGGTCAGCTCAGGTCTTTGTTTGCCTCAGTCACCTCATATACAGTACTGTGCAGCACCCTAGACTTTATTATATATATGTTTATTTTTTTGTGTGTGTTAGTATAAAAGAACACATTTGAGATTTCAAATATTCATTTTCCAAAAGATTTAATTTTACAGAGACATTTTTGTATTTTATTAAAAAAAAGTAACATATTTCTGTAAGCAATTGACTACATTTTACAAAAAAACTTGATCAATGCTGTCTGAGATCAGAAGCAGGGAGCCAAACAAAGTCTGCAGAAGAACTGTGGCAAGTTCTCTGACATGCTTGGAACAACCTCCCTGCTATTTGTCTTATAGAACTACAGGACAGCGTTGGCTATCTCAGAGAAGTGATGCAGTTTTAACGCCGAATGGTGGTCACAAAAAATATAGATTTAATTCAGTTTTTAACTATTCTGCCAAATTACTAAAATGTAATGTAAAATGTATAGTACGTTTATTTAAGACCTTTCATTTAATTATTTTTAAAAGAATCTTATCTGTACAGAATGTTATACAGGTGCCTTACATTACATTACATTACATAAATGGAATTTGGCAGATGCGCTTATCCAGAGCGACGTACAGTATAGTTGATTAGTCTCAGCAGGAGACAATCGTCCCCTGGAGCAATGCGAGGTTAAGGCCCTTGCTCAGTGCGGATCTTATTGTGGCTACACTGAACCACCGACCTTGTAGGTCCCAGTCATGTACCTTAACCACTACAGGCCGCCCTTATAATATAAGGTTACGTCTTCTGACAGCTTCACAGTCCATTGGTGCAATATGGCTGATGCATATTAGTTTTTCTCCAGTAGGGAGCAGGTGCTATGTGTCTTGTACTTAATGACATTTAATGACCTCACCTGCCAAAATAAATGTCAGCCATAATACAAGTCATTACTATGGGACTAACATGGGGGACCTGTCTTTTGGGTTACTAATAAAACATCAAGTCAAGATTTGAGTCTGTAATCTAATTAAGTACACTTTGATCAGATGATGATATCACCCAGCAGCCACTACTGTATATCTTGAAGTATGATCGCATCAATTCTAGTCAGAAGACTGTAATGGTTTTGTTATTTTACGATTATTCGCTTCAGCTATCTCTATTAGAGATGGGATCAATATAACACGTCCTTAATTATGTGTCAAAATTAAGGACACACTGGTGTCATGGTAAGATCGTGAATCTAGGGTTGCACGACCACTGATCCGAAGTCACTCCAAGACCTTAACAATACATAAAGTCAAAAAAATAAAAGCAAACCCAAATTGATTCCCTTTGATGGGCTAAACTTGAGTCAGGATTAAAAATAAATCAATTAAAAATTCATTTGGATCCCCATGACAGGTGCCAGAACCGTAGTTCTGTAATTTCACACAGTCCAATGGGCTTCTGGCCAAAGAAATGAGCTAATAGCAGGTCTAGGTATCGCTATGCGAGGTGTGTCATTCCAATTATCTCTGTGTTGATACTCCAGACATTGTCTGAGAGGCATGACGACCAGTCTATCAATCAATGAAAGTGAACAGCCAGTCCAGACTAAGAAATGCACAGGAACTATTTCGACCACATTCGCTCTCGTCGAAAAATCTATGCATGCCAGTTTCTGGCAGTGCTCAGTCAGTCAGGCATACTGTGCCAGTTGCATTATTATCATGTCATATTATTATTATTAGATCAGTTATTAAACAGGATAAAGATTGATACATTTTTCACACGATTTCTCTTAGCTGTGAAGATACAGCACGACAGACTACAATGGAAATGTCAAGGTGAGGTCTAGTGCTGCAGAGGCCTATGGAAATGTATGCTGTGCCTGTAGTTTGCAGCACATGTGTGTGTATGTGTGTGTGGGTGAGGGCGTTTGTGTGTTTGGGGGGGGGGGGGCTGTAGCGGGGCAAGGGGCAGTTGACCTTGTGTTTTTTATTTATTTATTCTACAGTAATTTCCCACATCCTCATACAAATGAATTTGCTGAAGAAGGTAGACAGGATTGCTTTCATGCGATCGCCCCTGTGAGTGGCTGCTAAAAGCTCTTTAAGGTCTAGCTCTAATTAAATTCAAAGCAAATAACTATTGAATCCTTTTTAAGCACTGTGTTCCTCATTATCCTTGATAAAAAGCAATTAATTAACACACCTGTACCGCGAGCCAGTCTCGTCATTGGACTTGGAAGTGTGCAGAGGCCTTGACCATTGGCATGGTGACGGCACCTTGTCAGTCAATGCCCAGTGCTAAATGGGTCTGCCTCCTGAGCTGTGTGTATTAAGAGTGTTAACAGTATAGACTGTTTGGCCTTTGTCACTCATTAAGCTTATAATCTCTTCTGCATTAGCGAGCACATTTATATTTGTGAGTGCTTTATAAAGCTTCCATGAGCCCACGTAGTGTTTTATGGCAGTCCACAAAGATGGATATAGTATGTGTATGAAGGTAGTATGTATGCTTTAGAGCAGGGGTCGGCAACCCTGGTCCTGGAGAGCCGCAGGGTGTGCTGGCTTTCGTCTCCACCTGAAAATAAGCAAGCGACTCAGACCCAAGAAACCAGGTGAGGTGAGTTAACTGTGTAATCAACGGCTTTCATTGATCAATTAATGCCAAGCAACAACGAAAGCCAGCACACCCTGCGGCTCTCCAGGACCAGGGTTGCCGACCCCTGCTTTAGAGTAACTTCATGGCAATATTATAGACTAGTACCAGGTAGTGGTACTTTCTTACGTGATACTTCTATGTTTCTATTTTAGTATTATTCTTTATGTTGTCTGCATGCACCTACAAACCACAGCAAATTCCTTGTATGTGAAAACTACTTGCCGAATAAAGTGATTCGGATAATATGAAAAAAGTTCAATTTAATCACCAACAAAGGATTAATCTGTGAACACAGTTTTGGAAAATCAGAGAGGACTTCAATGCACTGCATTCTACGAATACTAAAAACTAATGCACAATGGGCATTGCCTCCAAAAACAAACATATTTTCTGTAACAATGCCAAAAGACCGTGAACAAGTGATTATTATGTATATTTAATTAGTATTACAGTAAACAAGGGAATATGTAGCATGTATGTTGACAATAGCCTGGGAATAAGAAAGGTTTGATCATTAGTTGCTCCTCAGTTTGGACTGCGCAGTGAGGGACTTTGGATTTCTCTGACGCCCTCTGAGATTTGATTGTTTCAGTCCTTTGTGCTGGCAAAGTCAGTGGCAGCCAGCACACCGTATGCTCTCTGCGGCCTTGAAAACATCAACGAGCCTTGAAACGCAAGGTCTCATTTGCTACGGCTGCCTGCTATCAACGAAGCCGTTTGCTCATGTGAAGGTCTTGCATTCCTTGTAGCGGGAAGAATAAGTCAACAAGCTGCCACGGTTGCACAAGCTGTGTCGTTCAGATACTAGTTTTGTGAATGGGGGGAAAGTACCACTGTCTAGATTTTTCAAAGAGAAAAAAAAAACAGGGAAAGTGTTCAAAGTGAAGCCTTCTTTTCAACATTCATCAATGCACAGCCAAAGGGAAACTTTTCAGTGCCCACATTTTTATATCTTAAAATTATTCAGTGACCACATTAATACATCTTTTTATTTTCTTTGCAGTCTCACACAAAACACACTGTGTGAACCCTACTGAGTCACTCATTCTTCAGCCTCAGGTCTACTGCTCCGCTGCATGGACGTTCAGCTGATGAGTAATTTCACATACACAGACTGTTTTAATCCACCGTGTACACTACACGTCATAAAGGTAACATCACACTATAATGAGCATGGAAACACATAAGTGGTCATAACAAGGCAGTATGTAAGGTAGAGGTAATTGCACTGACATAATGTACACAGTGATTTATTTTATAGTTTATAATATATATTTGCAGCTTGACAGGGACATTATGACAGGGATATGAGGTTTGTTATGAGCTGTGGGGGAGAAGACGACAGCCTTCACGCGGCCTCTCCTGTGAGTAGTGAGAAATGGTGCGAGACCAACTCATGAAACTAATGTCACCAAAGAACCGTCGAGCTGGCGGACCAAGGTACAAGCCGAGGTCAAGACCAAGGCAGAGAACGTCCTCGCCAGGACAGGCGGACACCCCCACCGTCGAAAAGGTCTGTCGGTGCTCCAACTCAACGTCGAGGGCCTTACCATCGCCAAACTCGAAGTCATCAGGCATCTTGCCGATGCCAACAAAGTGGCAGCTGTTCTCCTGCAAGAGACACACTGGGTTTCTGACGACAACCTCAAACTGCCTGGGTTCTTCCTCACCGGATCCATCCACAGCAAGAAGCATGGAATGGCAACCTTTGTCCGGGAAGGATTGAGCTGGTCAGCCACCAGTCAATCTCCACCCGGCTGCAACATTGAGTGGCTGGTCACCAAAATCCAAGAAACATCTGTTGTGAATGTATACAAGCCCCCACCAACTGTGCTGACTGTATCATCACTACCATCTGTGACTCCTCCCACCATCTATGCAGGTGACTTCAATTGCCAACGTACAGATTGGGGTTACAACCACACATCACAGGATAGTGAAGCACTGAGTGAGTGGGCTTCTAACGCTGAGGCACTGCTGCTCTTCGACCCAAAGGAGCCCCCAAGCTTCTTTTCTGCACGCTGGAACTCTCACACCAACCCAGACCTGGCCTTTGCCGTATGCCGCAGTAACGACCTGAAACCGGAGAGACGTGTCTTGGACAGGTTCCCTCGTTCACACCACCGGCCATCCATCATCAAAGTACCATCACTGGTACAGCCGGTATCTGGCAAACCGGTCAGGAGATGGAACTTCAGGAAGGCGAACTGGCGGCAGTTTATGGCGGAAACGGAAAGAAGAACTGCTGGTCTCCTGGACCCAGAAGCAGCTGATGTGGATGCTGCATACGCCGCCTACTGTGAAGTCCTCCTCAGGGCAGCAAAGCACAACATCCCACGTGGCTACAATAAGAACTACATCCCGGGCTGGGATGAGGAGTGCAGCTGCCTGCTGCGCCAACACCAGCAGGCAAGCTCCAGGGAGCAAATGGACACAACAGCAACAACCCTATTGCAGAAGCTGGACGACACCCGAAGGGCCAGGTGGACTGAAGTAGTGGAAGCTATCGACTTCACCCACTCTAGCCGGAAGGCGTGGCAGACCATCAACCTGCTCTCAGGGAGAAAAACAACCCCCCGCAGGTGTCCAGTGACAGCAGATGCCATTGCTTCCCAGCTCCTGAAAAATGGTCGCTTCCCTGATGCTGACAGAAACGTCACACGATTGACCTCGTGTGAGGTATCGTCTCTCTCCAGGGCAGCCAGCGTCGATGCTAACCTCTCAGGAGACTTCACAGTAGCCGAACTAAGTGCAGCAATCAACAAACTGAAGCCGGGCAAGTCATCAGGTCAAGACAATATCCACCCAGAGTTTGTCATACACCAAAGTGAAAGAACATCTTACTGGCTATGCTCGTTCTTCTCATCATGCTTCGGAGGTCCAAGCTCCCAAAGACCTGGCGCCGTGCTTCCGTCATAGCCTTGCCAAAGCCGAACAAACCCGCCGAAGACCCGAAGTCCTACAGGCCCATCTCTCTGCTCTGTGTCCCATATAAGATCCTGGAGAGGCTGATTCACAGCCGCATCGAGCCAGTGGTGGACCCACAACTCCCACCGGAACAAGCCGGCTTCCGCCGAGGCAGGTCAACAGTGGACCAGGTAACGCAACTCACTCAGGACATCGAGGACGGCTTTCAGGATAACGAAAAAGCTGGAGTAGTATTCCTGGACCTGACAGCCGCCTATGACACCGTGTGGCACCGTGGACTACATCTGAAACTGTTGAGGACAATCCCGGACCGGCACATGGTGAGGTTCATTATGGAGATGCTATCGAACCGTAGCTTCATCCTACAGACCAGCGATGGCCAGACCAGCAGGCTCAGAAAGTTGAAGAACGGTGTCCCGCAAGGCTCCGTCCTCTCACCAATGTTGTTCAACATATACATTCACGACCTGCCAGATACAACATCTACCAAGTATGGCTATGCGGACGACTTGGCCATCATGCTTCGACGCCCAACATGGAAGGCGATGGAAGATGGCCTCAACCGAGACATGGGCAGACTACCTCCAGAAGTGGCACCTTCAGCTCAGCATGGGCAAGACAGTGTCTGCAGCTTACCACCTTAACAATCGGGAAGCAAGAAGGGAACTGGACGTGCATGTTGGCAACAACCGCCTGGAGTTCCAGCAAGCCCCCAAGTACCTCGGCGTATGCTTGGACCGGACACTGTCCTACAAGCAACACCTGGATGAAGTGAAGGCCAAGACAACAGCAAGGGTCTCGCTCATCCGCCGCCTGGCGGGTTCAACTTGGGGAGCTTCCCCCCAGACCCTACGCATATCCACGCAAGCCCTGGTCTTACCCGTAGCAGAATACTGTGCCCCAGCCTGGAGCAGAAGTCCACATGTGAACAAGGTAGATACGGTCATCAACAGCGCCCTCCGTATAGTTACTGGTTGTCTGAAACCCACCCCTGTGTCCTACCTGCCAGTCCTAGCTGGAATCGCCCCAGCCAGTCTCCGACGGGATGCGGCTACCCTCGCCCTGGCAAGAAAAGCCCAGAAGCACGACTAGCACATCCTACACAAAGCCACAACAACACCGGCACCACCATGCAGGCTTAAGTCTCGCCATCCCTACAACAAGGCAGCACAGGAGATGCTACAGTCTATCCCTGAGGACTTGTCCAGAGACGCCTGGCTGGCAGCATCCTGGAAACAGACGTGGGAGACGGCTGGGCCCTCCCGCATGCAACGATACATCCGGGACCCAGGAGTGAGGTTTTTTTTTTTGTGAATGAATGCAAGGGAATGTGTAACAAATTAGATGTGTAGAAGTGGGCAACCAATCAGATGTGTGGGATTATGGAACCATCAGATGTAGAGGGTGATGACGTGGCCAGATGTGGAGGCAGTTACTGCATGTGAAAATTTGACCAAGTCGCCCGGGTTACCATACTTACTATTTCAAAAAGTGTCATGGGAGCTTTAATGACCATAGTGAGTCAGGACTATCAGCAGACAGTCCAAGGGAAAAGGGTGTCACAATTGTATTCACTTGAACAAACATGAATAGATTCATTTCATCAAAACAATAAATAGTATATTTTATTTAAAGAAATGTCTACATATGAATGTCACTATCCATATCATTTTATGTTTGAATGGTATGCAGATCCTGTACCAAATCTCCACACAAGAACTTCTGAAGGCTGAATGATGAGTGTTTTTTCTCTGCACTAACAGAGAAGCAAACAGTAAGCCTTTTAGTGCATATTCTTTTTTCTTCAATATGAGTCACAAAAGTCACACACAGATGTGCTGGTATCCTTCATGTTCTTTTTTGTAATTGAAAAGAAGGAAGCCACACATTCTCTTTCAATTACGGCATGTCTCTTGTAAAGGAACCAGAAGGGGTCCACTGAATGGCCTTCCTAGAAAATGTCTGAAAGTAGCCTGCATTGAGCAAACTCCAGCACTAAGCCAATTAGTGAAAAAAGTCTAACCAAACTGTTCAGCTGAACTTCCACTTTAACTGGCTTTGTGTGTAAACTTATAATTATATCACAGCTTCCGCTGATGTATTGTTAGTGGTTTACAGTAGAGCACCTCATAATTATTATTTAGAATTCTACAAATACTCTATGTTCCAATCGATACGCCTAAGGACCCTTTTTAAATTACATGTATTTTATCACCAAAATAATTTCAATGAATTATATTAACTGCAGTGGATTTGTGATGAAGGAAGAAGTGGGGCTTTGGTGATTTCACAAGGCCTACTATCCATGCTCTTCATTAATACAAGACTCGCCTTGCACAAACACCGCAGGCCGAAGAGTAACTCCGGTCCTATCAGGCACTCAGAACGGGGGATCCAATAGCGAGACCACAACAAAAGTTCTTTATTTTCTCAGGGTAGGTTGGTACAGCAAGGGTCAATAGGCAGCAAACAGTTATAGAAGGGATAAGGCAGTTCGTAAGCGATAGTCCAGGCAAAGGGTCAGATCTCCAGCAAACAGATGTATTGAGGATAATCCAAAGAATAGTCACGGTCACAAGCAATGGGTCGAAAACAAACGGGCTAATTAAAAAGAAACACAATCCAGAAACAAAACTCCATAAACAGAAACAGGTCAAAAAACTAAGGGTCAGAACAAGACAGAGGAATAAGCTAAACTCGATGGCCGGGGAACGAAGCAGGTCAGAACAGGTATCAATACGAAAACGCCGGAGAGTATGGAATAAACACATAACAATCTGGCGACTGACTGCACAAACAGAGGGGTTTTTATACACAGGTAACGAGAGGGAATGGGAATCAGGTGGGGAAACAATCAGGAAGTGAAACAGGTGAAACGAATGAATGAATGAAGTGACAGGGAGACTACGGTGTGCACGGAGGTAACAAAAACACAAAAACGCTAACAACATAGGCAAAATACAGAACATGAAAAACACGAAACCTAACCAAATCTAAATAAACCTGGCTAGTCTTCGACGGCTTACCGGACACAAAGCGGCAGGTAGCCAACCACCAACAGAGATCAGATCTCCTCCCCGGATCAGCTTCAAAAATAATAAAGGAAAAATAATAAAGCAAAATAACAAAGTGTCCCGATGGAAGGATACAATCCAGCTGTAACACTCTAAATAACTGGAATCGCTATACGGCCAGCAGGGGGGCAAAGCAAAGTCAGGGTGGGTGAACAGGGTCGAGCACG
The DNA here is from genome assembly GCF_963514075.1 of Conger conger. Lineage (NCBI taxonomy): Eukaryota > Metazoa > Chordata > Actinopteri > Anguilliformes > Congridae > Conger > Conger conger. The sequence continues at coordinate 46,885,274 of NC_083765.1, read as the reverse complement.
AGTAAGTCACTGGGTCGAACAAACCAAAAAGAGCTAAAGCAAGAACCGGGTCAAAAAAACAAACAAAAGGGGCTCAGTGAGAGTCAAGGGTCGGAAAAGACGAGGCACTGGTCATACACAAAATTAAATCAGCAAACAAATCAAAAGGGCTAAGTGAGAGTCGTAAGTCAAACAAAAATGCAGTTTTTGTCAAGGAAGAAATCAATAATTCTCACACAAAGGGGTTCACACAAACAGCGGCCTCCTCAAACAAAAGCACCGGAAGCGGAAATGACCACTCTATGACAATGTGGAAGTGAACATGAAGTGAACATCGTGATTGCAAACAAAAGCTTACACCATAGGTGTCATAACAGATGTATTTTCTGTGCAATAATGGAAGAACTGTGAGTAAATCACCTGAACATGTTTGTTTCTCACATTTGAGAGTAAGGTTTCACCTCAGAAATGCTTCCCCATCAACAAATCACCAGGAATTGACTAATGTCTTTGAAGTAAAACATCATGACAAAGACACAGCTAAGTGAAAAAAAATACAGCAATGGAAAGTTTCAGACATAATTCCCTTTGTCAAGACGTTCTATAAAACTACACTCCCCATAAAACTTCTATAAAACTACTGAGTTCTGTTCACCTGGTGTGTCAGCCAACTTCATTAACAATGTAAGAAGTGCATGCTACATACATCTGAATAAAACACCCTCATGGATTGCAAACATCAAAACAACAATCTAAAAAAAGAAATAAGTGCCTGTCCAAAAAACAGAAACTCTTCATCGTTTCAGGTGCTGTCGTCTTTTTCATGTTTTTTTTTGCTTTTCAGGGTTGAGATCGTTCAGTCCCCAGTGTTCGACTGGAAAGACAAAATGTAGGCATGCATGCTGAGCAAAAAATGGGCCGTTTTAGGAACCATATTGCTACATTTTTTTCTCAAAAGGATTACAGGTTTGTGTTTTGACAATGGAAACATCGGCAGGTTACCAGGTGTTACAAAAAGCAAAGCCCTTTCAGCCTTAGGAAACTGTACAGGTTGTTTTTCTCCCATGGACTCCAAATCAGTCAAAATCACTCAAATTAAAGGGACAATGAAAAAATCTTACATTAGACATACAGTTGACTATTTTGTGAAATCTTTAGTTTAGATACGCAATTCACTGCATTATAAATCTTGGGGATGTTGCAAAGACATTGGAGGATATGTAGTCGGTCCTACTGTAAAAGCTTATTTGCATCACGTTCCAATCTGTTCATGTTACAACCATGGAACATGTGTATATTCACATTTAGTGTTTACTAGTTAAGCGTTCGTGCATTTCGTCTGACATTTAATACTTCTCAGATTTAAAAATAATAACTGCATCAGGCAACATGCACATTTAAGCTCTGCAGCATATGAATTGATCAGCAGTAGGACTCTTACTAAATAATTAACGGCTCATTCTCAGTGGTCAGGTTAATGGATTCTTGCCCGTTGTGTTTACATGGGAACTCCATGTAGTTCAGGGGATGAATTGGTACATGCCTGCATTCATCACCTTCAGTTGCTCAAGATGTCAGTCATACCAAAATCCAATAAAAACAATTAACTAACACCAATCTAGATATCCTTCAACAACACCTTCTGTATGTTGCTTAACAGGGTGGAAATGCCCTCCTGTCTTCACTGAAAATGTGGGTGCATGTGTGTGTGCGTGTGTATGCGTGTGTGTGCATGTGTGCATGTGTGTGTGTGTGTGTATGTGTGTGTGCGTGCCTACATGTTTTCATGTGTGTATGTGCGTGTGTACGTGTGTGTGAGTGCGTGTGTGTGCATGTGTGTGTGTGTGTGTCTGTGTGCGTGTGTTTACCTAGGGAACAGCAGGAAAATATTCAAATGTCATGTTTTAACACAATTCGCATCTCACTGAATATTTTAATGACAAAAGCAGAAGGGCTTAATCATTATGCTGGAACGGTTTTGAAGCCTTGAATTCTTAAATGGATAGATATTTGTCGTATCCAAATGTCTCATACCCTTACTGTAAACTAAATAGTTTAAAAATTTGTCGGTTGAGCAACCAGAAGAAAATATGTAAAACAAATTGATACAAAATTCAATACTGGTCCAAGGTTTGGTGGAGGAGTGAGTTCTCTGTCAATTTCATTTCTTGTTCATAACCACAACAGTATTCCGCCAAATAACCTTCCAGCCAAGATTCTAGAGGCCTGCGCATCAGATTCGTAAGAGCGAGTGCTACTTTAAGGTCACTGCATCACTTTATTACAACACATTTGTATGCACTTGCAAAGCACCTGTTTCAATGTGTTTTTTTCCTTATTATCGCCGGACTTAAGCATTCTTTAACCTTGTGGCCTGTTGTCCTGGTGTCTAGTGCACCCGGTTTCTGCAGCACACTGTATTGCTGCATGGGGAGATAAAACAAAGTTATTCAGATTTTACAATGTGGTGCACTGTGCAAACTCCCGCCTCCTCCAGACACTTCATTAGATTAGCTGTACCTCCTCAGGGGAAGAGCGGCAGATGCTCTTACAATTTTTGAATTTTTTTGTACAAAAAGTTGAAGTCCAAGCACTGTGTACTAAAAACTAACTAAAAAAAAAGTTTGGGCCGCTACTAAACACAAGGAACGTTGGATTTAGATTTCAGCTAGGCCTATGTCATAGAAATGGCATACAATTCTGCTTTGCTAGGTACTTCCAATTCTTTTAATTATGCAAATACTGTAGTCTCAACATGTATTTATAAAATAATGTATGGATACGATGTATTGGACATGTGTTTGAAAGAAGTAGGTTCATTCTTATAATATGCATTGCTGTGATTTAATATTCTGTCACTGGCTAACAGTCTGCAGATCCACACTCTCATATTGTCAGTTACATTTTTTGAATGCATAAGGTATTATGCACATACTATATACTTTAAATATAATTTTTAAACCATGATGATCAGGATTTTTGCCATGATGATCAGAAATGATGGTGAACCATAAATGAAGGACCCCACTAGACTCTGAAAACAGATAACAAAAAATGTGTAAAAACACATTAACATCATTTTTAACACGCCTCCATCTAGCTAAAAACATTGTGTTATTTTCAGCACGGGCTTCCTATATAACACATGGATTGTATATTTGCAACACGAAACTAGTAACACAAGAAGTCTATTGGATATTATGAACCCATCTTTTTTGAGAGAGTACCCTTTATCCACATCCCCTCACCTCGACATAAACTCAGTCTCTCCGGTCCTGGATGGATTCAGCGTCTGGCCAGGACCCTCGGACTTAGCATTCAGCAAGCGTTTCCCAAGAAATAACATCAAAGAGTTCATCACATACAGCTCAATTTAAGTTTATTCAAGTAGAATATTACTCTGTGACATTATTCCCTTAAATGTAAACAAAGGGAAGACAATTTCCTGTGCTCCTGCTCTTAGAAAATAGAGTCTGGCATTTATCAGGCGTAGGACTCTCAAGAGTAGGGAGGGGGCGTGCTTTCAAGATGTAAGGACCGAGAGAACAGACCAGGAATTCTAATCAACTCCGGGGTTGTAGTTCACAGGTGTTGATTCCGCTACTGGAATTACTGAGAGAAATTCATTTATAAACCACAGCGCTCTGTGCAGGGGGACTGCTCTCTGTGTGATCTTTAAAATTGAAATTACTTCTTCCAAATAAATATGGTTATGAAACAATCCCCAAAGTGTATTGACTGCATTCTTGCCCTATATACATACAGTACTGAGCAAAAGGCACATGTAAAGAAAGTCCATAAAGCAAAGATGCTCTCAAAAATAATGCACAGTTTTAAAAACTAAATCAAATCAACATTTTGTTGTGAATACCCTTTAGTCTTTAAAACTGTGTCAGTTCTCTTAGGGACACTGTCCTGCAGTTTTATAAAAATAAAAAAAGTCAGTTGGTAGGTTGTACCAACCGTATTGGAGAACTTTCCACAATTCTTCTTAAATTAATGAAAACAGTTGGCATAGCCTACATATCATTTCAGGGAGATTGTAGCCTATTTAACGATTCATTTGCTCTTACTCTGTGTGGGAGTCTAATATTTGACTGTAATGGAGCATACTGAAATGACCGTTCGTCTGTTTTAATTGCCCGTGTTTATTTTACTTTTTCGTCACTTTATAGTGCAGTTGCAGACCAGTTTCCCCACAATCTAAACCAGTCCAAGCTAAGAAGCTAAGTCTATAACCTTTATGTGTGATCAAATACTAAATTGGCTACCGGGAACCGCTTTTTCATTTCATGTCCTGAATGTACGTTTGCACGTCATTTATTTAAAATGCTAGGCCCATCTGCGCTCCCTGGGCAGGCTACTTTCTTGTAGCCTTATTTTGCAATTGAGCAGCTAGTCACAGTGTGTTATAAGGATTTCATCACTGTGTCAAACTAGTAAGTAGAGGCTCACAAAATTCACTGCTAGGCTTGGAAAACTGATTGGTGCCCCATCAGAATTTCTATGCCAAAAACACCACTGATAGCTCACTACCATTAGCCTTGCTAACCTGTTCTGTCTTATACTGTATATTAGCTGGCTAACTACCTAGCCAGTCTATTGAGCTAGCTACAGTAATTAATGAATGTGCTTTGCTAGGTTAACTGAAATGTTATTTGGAACAAAAATGGCTATGTAGCATGATGCACATGTAAATAGTTTTAACAAGGGTGCAACAGCAATGAGTCTTTTTAATAACAGATAGCACCATTATTCAAGGCTAATGCATAGAGTTCATTAGTTTTGCGTTATAACTAGGCTTGCCACCTTTCTCTTGGGAAAAACTTCCCTTGTCCCCAACAACACATTTTCAGGCATTTTATGGATTGCAGTTGCATTGCTGAGTATAAGTACATACAATAGAAGTGCTCAGGATCGTGATTTAACAAAAGTTAAAGATTTCGAGAACAGATGATGCAGGCATAATGCATTGTAATCAACTAAAACCTGTTTAGCAGGTCATAACTGGTCAGATAGCTTGCTAACTGTGGCTCATAGCAGTAGGCTATGGCTAAAGGCTAAAGGCTGTTTTGTAATATCCATGTGAGGGCCTTGGAACTTTATTAATTTCCACTATCTCTGCTTCCATTGAGCACAGGTGGCTGTGAGAGGGTCAGATGAGAGGGTCAGATATTGGAAAGGTTGTGATTGATGGCCAGGCCAGCCAATCAGAATTGTTTGCACATTTGTCGGGCTGTGCTGTCTTATCCAATGAGCACAGAGGCTACACTTCGAGAGTGTGCAGAGCCGGGATGTTGAAAGAGCAGGCCAGGCAATGTGCGTGCGTATATGGACTTCAGCAGACATGCAAATAAACTTTTATTGAGTACAAAATTGATTCTCCTTTGCTCAGAATTAATAATTATTTGTGCAACTATATATTCCTCTGCTAGATTAAGTTTATGCGTGTGCAAAATGTGTGCTAAAAATACAGAATTTTGGCACAAAATTAACACCATAAAAAGTGATTGATTACTTAATAAATCGCAGATGTGCTATTTTGTACTGACACGCTGAATGCTGAAAATAAAAATAAAAATTCTTCAACAGCTTTCCACTGGTATTAACCACGGGCAGAATCTCCTGTGCCAATCAAGGATGGTCCAGGTCCACAGAAGACTGGAAGCATATTTCAGATCCATGCCTGGGGCGGCGTGTGTTCTGACAGCTCTGTGTTATTATCCTATTCCAAACACAACACGGCAGCATTCATTTATTTACCACTGTCTCTCTCTTCACTGGCAAAGTGTGGGGGGGTGGCGGCATTGGGCATTACTTAAAGCAAAGCTTGGAGCTGTGGATCTTGTAAAGCCCTGTTTCTCTCATTGTTAATGACGCACGTTTTTTTATATTTGCAAGATTGTTTCCCTTCTATTAAGGGGCATCAAATAACCTGAGATTTTTGTCTCTGTGGTCAGAAATAAGTCAACTTTTAACACTAGAAAATCTCAACAGTGCAAATGTACTACATCCACTTGTGTGCTGCTAGTTGTGACTAAAATAACACTCTTGCTTTATTGAATGAGGATGGGCATAGTCAACACAGCCAAAACTCACTAATGGATTTTCTGGATTATTGGAGTACAGAAAAATGCATACTGCTGTACAATAGCAGCCAAATCGCTGAATTGTGTTAGGCTAAAAGGATTAAAAAGGCTTTGTTCTGAGAAATGCTAACTTACCTTCCAAAAATCTTTCTTTTTTCAATACTGAAAGTGATAGCAGCATGCATTTCATTTAGGGGTAAGACCTATCACAGGCTCATTATATAGGTAATGTGTGCTGTACCCTGAGCTGGAGCCAGTTCAACAAAGCAGAATTACTGAGTACTGAATTACCAGGTAACTGCACTGAGTAAAACCCAGACCACACCCAAATCTGGAACATGGACTGAAGTAAAAAAAAAGCTGGTCCGGGTTTTACCTTCTGCAGTTATCTGGCTAGCTCAGTAATGCCGCTTTGTGAAACAGGTCCCTGGTTTCCTTAGTTTCTAAGTCAGCGGTTTAGGTATTGCATCCATATTGCATCCATATCCAGTGATTGGCAGCTTTGGATATGTTTATTGCTCCAGCTGCTGAGTGGTGGACTCCTGTGGTCAACTGGAAACATACAATCTATGTCTCTGTGTCAACTGTGCAATCCTCTGCAGCAGTGTGTATAGTAAAAGTTCATTTCTGGCATTTACTAATATTAGCCCTGTATTGTTCTCCACATTGTGAATTGAAGGATAGTCAAACTGAATATTGTCGAAGCATGTTTTCACTGGACCCTGCAAAAAAAAGTAAAGTTGCAACTGTGGTAATTTGCAATTTGCCTCCTATTTTTAGTTGAAGATTATTCTCTAATGGAAAAAAAACAGAAAAAAAGAAAAAAGAAACAGCTGTGATAATGAATTGCCGACAACTGCTTTTAAATTAAGTTTGCAATCAAACGCTGCCTAATGAGCCAATTTTTCCTCAAGGAAACCTCAACAAAAAGTTTCACATTTTTTTTCTCATTACTAAAAATGGTGACAGGACCGAAGTGTCTGTTTGAAGTGTCTATTGGCTTTGTGCTTTTAAAACCATTTTTTCCTTGTGCATTCTAAATGAATTGGAATTTGAAAGTGTGCAGAGGAGCCTATTGCCATTATCCAAGGAAGGGCTACAAACCAACACATGACTGGCTCTATTAGTGCAGTTTCAGAAACAGCGATGGGAAGAAGATTGGACCATCTCTAAAATGAGCTCAGAGTCAGGCATACTCAAATCAGGCCCTCTGTAATGTCTGCAGCACAGCTGAGTTTCTCTGGTGCCTGATCGTCCATAGTCCCGTCATGTCACTGATTGACTGGAGATTACACCCACCTGGTGCGTCAGGGTTAAATCAGCCCCTGATTGGAGGGGAGGAATGAAAATCAGTAGCACTACTGTCCCAGGGCTAGAGTCCAGTGTCCCTGCTCCAAGGCCTGGCAAGAGAACTCTCAGACGTCCAAAATATGTGTCTCTGGCGCAGGTTACCGTGGAGACCGCTCAGGGAGGGGCTCCACGGTAACGGCGCTCCCCGAAGCGTGACCGATCTGAACACTGGCCGTGTTCTGTCACTTGGCACTGCTCACCAAGGCCTGCCCTTCTCCACACCTCTCTCCCACAAAGGTCACAGGGGGAGGCGGAGGGATCCGTCTCCACCCACTCCCGGAGGAGAGAGAATCTTCCGGAGAGAAAGTCCTGTACAGTCGTCACGCTCGGATGGCACCCTGCTATTTATTTCCCTTTTCACTTGCGGGCGCGTGCAGTCAGGATTCACAGGTCAGATGCCATTTTTTCCCTCATTATAATGAGTAAAACTGGGGAGAAAAAAATGAAAGTCGTTCTGTACTTGTGCTTCAGTTGGGGTCAAATACCAGCAGTGTGACTTGCAAGAACACATCTTGATTTCACATATTGATTTCTAAATATTTAATTTAATTGTATTTTCAGGTATTATCCAAACCTACCGTTGCATGCATTAGACTGTTTTATTCTTGCTGTGCAATTCAACAATAATCATGGAGGCAAGAAAACTAAGGGCTTCGAGCAGCTTCTCAGACACAATGTACCTCTGTTGATGTGAGCGCAGTTCACTTGTAGCCTTTACTGTGTAATATTGGAAAAAAATAAAAGGCAGCACTGGTGCTTTGTGAGAAAAATAATATATACTGGCATCGTTTTTGGCTGGACATCTCAAGCCTTTATAGACCACAACCATGAAAGCAGTGGTTCGCAGGAGTTTCACATGAAGGGGAAGTCAAAGGGGGGTGAGTGTAGCATGGTTAGCTCAGCTAGTTCGCTAGTAAGCACGGATGGTGCAGTGAAAAGCGAAGGCTGGTAGCAGATTACCTCGACAACACTCCCCGGTGACGTAACCCTCAAATTCAAAAAAAGAACGTTGTTGCTCTTGGCTAGAGGCGAGTTCGTCTTTAGCTGACTGGTAACGCGTTCGTTCAACAAATAATTTGGTACAAGTGAGAGGCCGGGGTTCAAATCCCACCTCAGACTCAGGCAATTTCTTACCTGTTACACAAACATCCTGAGACTAAGACTCACTTTCTCATCACATTTTCAGGGGCCTTTGTCAAAATTTGGTGTGAAAAAATATGTTCAGACAAGGACAAAAGTATGTATACTACGTATAGTAGACCTGGGTATTACATATTTGTTTTGGATTTAATGCTTTTCTATGCTTTACTGAGCTTGTCTGGTGAATTGGATCCTATGAAATACTGAAAAAAAGTGCAAACTGAAACTTCTGGTCCTACTGACAGACTCAATTGCATCAGGCAAGATCAGTAGAGCACAGAAAACGATTTGAATCCAAAACAAATACGTAGGTAACCCAGGTCTGGAGTGTAGTGGAGTGCATATGTAGCACAGGTGTGGCGTTAATACCATTGGGGAGTGTCTGTATGTGGTGACTTGCCAAATTTAGCAGAGTGGCATCTTTGAAAGGGCTACAGAATCATAAGCCAGCCGTGTCCCCATCGCTAGGGAAGGCAGCCGTTACTAAGGCCATCTGAAATCCCCTGTGGGCTTTGCAAGGTTTCGTGATCAGATGAGACATAATTGGAACTTGCACGGCGTTTTGTCTGGTGCAAAGGAAACACTGGTAGACTAGTTCTGCGAGTGGCTGTGATATTGTTTGGCTCGTGAGCATACGTATTAAATTGCTCTACAAACCATAAGGCTGCTTTCAAGTAGATCTGGGTGTTAATTAACCATTGTGTTTATAATTGCTTTTTATATTATATGTAAATTGCTGATCACATTTTGTGGAGTGATAAAAGGTTTCCGGAACAGAAATGTGCTGTTTCATTAAATGCATAAAATGACATGTTTATCTTGGTAGTAATCTAACCAACATATTGTTTGATGTTGTAAAACATACTGTTTTGTGTTTTACTGGAGTTCTTCCTACCTACTGTATCAGCAGGGGTCATTTCCTTAACTTTCCAGAGCACTATTTTACAAAGCAGTGCATTACACAGATGGATGTTTGTATTATTGTCTTCAGGGAGCAAAAACTTATTTTTCTTTCTTTAAGCTTTGCTTCAGGTTTTCTGATCCTGAGCACCCAAGCCCATTGCATAATGTGAGCTACTGAAACCAGTTAGAGTCAAATAAAACATATACGTACAGTCTTAATGTCCTGTCGCAAGATTGTGTGAACGTGTGTGGACTGAAATTCCATTTGTTTGTTCTGATCTTTGAGTGATGAAGTGAAATGTTATTTTTATTCCCTCTCAAAGAACAGTTTATTAATGTCAAACTTCTGGTGCTGGTTCTGTGTGACTTCTGAAGGGAGTACGGCTGGATTTATTGTTCCAAGATAAGAACCAAAACAAGCCTCGCTGCCACCAGACTAGAACTGATTGATCGATTGGGCTTTTTGCTCACCTGGTGGAAACAGAAAGCAGTTTGGCGGTGACTTGTGTGCGGTCAGCTCGGAGACTCTGCACACTGTGTGATTGTTTGCTTCACCCTGCCTCAGAGCAGGTGGGCAAAGGAGCAAATGGCGGAAGCACCTGTTCAGCAGCCTTTTTCACTGAGCCACGCGTCAAAGTCTATCAAAGAACAGAGAATGGAAATCGAGTGTGACAGGACTTACACAACTAATGCCACTATATACAGTATGTTATTACATATTTTATTCCCCTAATTGCACAGTACTCTACATTATATTAATTGTGCTCTTATCCAGAGAGAATTATGTGAGTGAAACATAAGTGCACTCACCTAATTCAGATGAGCAATAGGTCCTGGCTTTTTGAGTTTAGATATAGATGGAACATCGCTAAAGCACTAGCACAAGTTAACTGCTCTAACCAAAATACAATTTATGAATACGTGCAGATTGCATCCATAATGAGCTCTAAGAAGAGAGAAAACCATAAAAGTATAACCTAAACTCGTAAAAATTACCTGAATTAACCTGACACTATCCAGCTACATTCCTGAGCAGAAGTGGCAGGAACAGATGGACAACAGGAGCCTGGTCTTAATGAGTCCCAGAAGCATCGTGACCAGCGTGTGATGCAGCGCGGCTGTTCGGGTCGAACGAGCTGCACACACAGCTCCAGACTGCTGCTCCGCTCCGTCCCAAACCCTCGTTCCCCGCACCTCAGAGCTGCACCTCCTTCCCTCCTGCGGATTCAACATCTGCCGTACCGGATCCCTCGGCCCGTCTCCCTTTTTTCTACTGTTTACCGAACAGACACCGCTCTCCGCCGCGCGAGACCGCGTGCGCGGCGGCCCGTCCGTCTGCAACCTATTGATTCGTCCGGGATGAAAGGCCCGTAGCCGCAGCTCAGCGATGTATTGGCGGTAATGATAAAAATTGTCCCCTGTGGCGTAAGGCTGAAGCGTGAAATCGGGGGCAGAGTCGCCCTACACAACGAGGCGGACGGTCTCGCCAACGGTGAAGTCTCCACGTGCGTGGAACACATGGGCAGATGCCTGTAACCAATTTGTGGAGCAACGGCCATAGCAGCAACAATGTGAATACAGTTAAGTAAGTGGCGTGAGGGGGGTTTTCTTTCTACTCTCCAGCAAACTTCTTTCACTTATCCAGTTACAACACAGTCCACAACATTCCCAATCTCATGGTTCCCTAATACACGATGAGCGCATTGAGGTGCAGGAGTGTTGTCACGTGCTGTTTTCAGACCCTACGTGTTTCCATTGCAAGGACGCTTTTTATTATTTTGTTCAAAAGAAAATCTTAAATTCCAGCAAAATATAATTGAAAGAAAGATCTCTCCTTTCTCTTCCTTTAAGAGAGCAATCTTCCTCAAACGGTTTGACCTATCAAACGGATGGGTTCCTCTTTTGAACACGCGGCAGATGAGACAGTATTTCTTTAGACGGCGTACTTAGAAACTGTTCCTACCCCATGTAATACAACGCTGTCCCTTAATGTAGCCATTTCTCTGTTAAATAAGCCACAGGGAAATAGAGAACGTGCAGGATAAAAGGAAATTTGTATCATAGAGTACTTTGTTTGAAATCCAGAGGACGGTCACCACGTGAAACCGGATGTAGCTTTTTACTAACAGGATGAGTGACTTTGCGATTTCATCTCTTTTCCCTCCATTTGTGAGATCATCCATGCACCTAAATGATTGAAACGTGTCACGGTGCTGAATCTATTAGCATGTCTGTGCTCATTATTTTGAAGTGTGCTGATTAAAGAATCTCATTTCATTACCTCCGTAATTAAAAGAGAACCCTTGAAAATCCTAATTAACTGGAATCCCTGTGACGGAGAGATTTTTCTGTTTGTTTATGCAGGGTGCCCCTGTTATCAGCAACCATTAAAATAACAGCGCAGATAAGTCACAATGTCCAAAAACAATCTCCTTCAGAATTCAGAATTCAAGCTACTTCTTCTAACCCAGAAATGCACGACTTATATTAAAGACCTTTATTCCAGACTAATCCCCCAAAAGGTTATTGAAATGGCTGCAATGTTACCTTTTGTAAAGCAGTCACGTGGAGTACAGCCTCCCTGTTGGTCTGGCCGCTCTAATTAGCCCCGCGCTCAACACACTTGCCCACTGCTGGAGCAGATGTGTGGCTGCCATGATGGACAGGCCACTGTCGTTGCAGTCCTGTACACATGTGGCTGCAGTCCTGTACACATGTGGCTGCAGTGCTATACACATGTGGCTGCAGTGCTGTACACATGTGGCTGCAGTGCTGTACACATGTGGCTGCAGTGCTGTACACATGTGGCTGCAGTGCTATACACATGTGGCTGCAGTGCTGTACACATGTGGCTGCAGTCCTGTACACATGTGGCTGCAGTGCTATACACATGTGGCTGCAGTGCTATACACATGTGGCTATGCGATGGACAGGCAGAGAAGGTGTGTGCAGCTGCAGTTCTGTACACGCAGTCCTCTTGAAAGGGTCTGAGCAGGGCATGGGGAGAACCAGGCCAAAACACATTTGACATTACGCTTCCAGATTTGGGGGGAGGGTACAGCGCTGGGGCTCTCTGTGCTGATGAACAGTCCGGCTCTGCCTGGCTCTGTGATTTCCTACAGGGCACTCGGTGTATATAACCGCTGAGCAGATGGACACATAACTACTGACAGTGAAGTCCCTTTTGCAGCCATCTTTCAAACAGAGCTATGGTGTGTCTGTTCAAAAAACACAGACACAAGTCGTGTGAAATGTATCGCATGCCGAGAAGCAGGCTTCTTTTAGAGGATAAGATGTCTGGCGGTCATTCTGTTTCAAGACGGAACAGTATTAAGAAAAGAAGAAACTGGCAAGTATACACGTAATCAGATTAATTCAGTGAAACTTAGGAGCCCAAGTGTATTTCCCTTTCAAAGACTGCAGTCCCTTAAGTATTTGTAATAGAGAGTCAATCTGGAGATATTCTCTGTCTGCGCTACCTTGACTGTGGCCGTTTGTTGTGAGAGCGGCCCGATTAACTGAATGACAAGAGTGCCCTCTGCAGGCAAAAGGGGGAAAGGCAATCACAATTATTTTTTAAATGCCTGGGCGTTGGCTTCAGTTTAAAAGGCTGCACCAGAACCAAGTAAACACACACACATGCTTACACACACACACACACACACACACACACACACACACACTCATACGCACACAGACATGCACACAGAAATGTACACACAATTGCGTGATTAACACTGTAAAAGTGCTCCTGTGTACGACAAGGCAGGGCAGAGGGAAATGAAAACAAAATCTCATTCTCATGAGTGCGTGTGCATGTGCACGCAGGCATGATTCTCTGTGTGAGTGTGCCTGTGAGTGTGGGAGTTCATTCATGCACACGCGTGTTGAAAGCAAGCCCAAGCTCAGATTCTTTTCCCGTTTTTCTCTTTGCTCCAAAGCCCTCGGTTACATTAAGAGCTATCTGTTTCTGCCAGACCGGCACAGTGATAAAGACCATTATTACTCTGTACAATGATGCTTCTCTCCCCTGATTTACGATGCCTTAGCACTGCCACCAGTGCTGGACAAGAACATAAAAGGACAATAGAGAAACAGGGAAACATTGGGATTTTAAGGATTGATTTTCCCCATTTATTTCTTTCTGCACCACCCCCCTCTCCTCCGACCCACCCACCCACATGCAACGCACTGTAGAAGATCACGCATAAAAGAGCAGGGACTCCCAAAGTCCCCTCTCAATCGCCTATTTGCTTTCATTTGCAATCCGGACAGGATTGCAGATGCTGTTCATACACCACAGCAGAGACTACAATTCCAGTAATGCTTATTCTGCAGAGACTGGAGCTTAACCCTTTTAGAGTGAGATCACAAACACTAGAAGGTTCTTAACTGAGCATTCTACTGCTGATGTAACAATGAGTGCTGGTTATTGAAAGCAATGGAGATCTAAAACTAGAATTCTAGAATTTTGAAAAAACATTCTAGAAAACCTACTCTTCAAAGAAACCAGGGGACCACCTTTGAGAATGCTTCTGTGCTCTTCTGCGAGTTCTCTTGGTGTGTGGTGGATTGACACTGTGCTGTATATTGTTGGGACAATGTGGATGTGGTTGTGTCCAACTGCAAACGGCCACTCTGACTTGAATATCTGGGAAGCACTACAAGAGGGATATTTGGGAGTTGAAACTGGCAATCAAACGGCGCTCCACAAAAACCCCCACCGCTCTAAACGGACAAACGACCGGGTGGCATCTGCCTTTTTCATTTAATTATACGGCTCAAACTTGAAAGCAAACAGATTCAAAGTCTGCCTTTTGAAAATGCCATTGTTAATGCAGGCCGATATTTTTCTTTGTATTTGCAATAGTCATTTATTTGGCCTAATGGGAGAAATGTTTTGTCAAACCACTAATGTCCTGCATTATTCAGGCACCCGTGATATAGGCCACTCTAAACACAGCGGAGTGTTATTCACTGATTTATTTCAGCGAGGGTACAGGAAACATTTTTTTTAAAACACTTGTATAAATTATGTGTATTCCCCTAATGCCTTCTTTTTTCCTCTTTGTCTTTTCCTTCAGAATTCTCCCATTAATGAGGAAGCAAGCGACACGTAAAAACAAGCAGAAAGATCAAAACTAAGATTCCCTAATGTGATGTCAACTCTTTTTTTAAAGTTCAGCTGACTTCAAACGCCATCTTAGCGCTGTTATGTCAGAAAATCAAACAGGAATCTACCTGTTCTGTTCAACATCCTGCAGAGAGCCAACTTATTGCATCAGTCAACATTTAAAATAAGTATTGACTTTTCCCCTGAAAACCTAATACAAAAGCTTCAATTAGAGATGAATGCTAAAAGACCAGTTTTGGGCTGATCATCATTTTTTTGTTGTTCTTCTTCCCTGTAGAGGGACCGAGGTGTACTTTCTAGAGACTTGCATCAATATTGTGCAGTGCTTAAACAATTAATTTAAGTCTAAGTAAAGTCCTGGTGCTTGGATGTGCTAACTCCTTGCCCTGTACGCACGCACCAACCCAATTTGCCTTAGTTAATATTAAAAAGTTGAAGAAGTCTGGCACTGTGCCATTGGACCCAAGGTTAACCCCGATAGCTGGAGCGAGCTCATCCGAGCTGCCTGGGGGCTGGTGCGGATGTACCCACAGTGTTGGCTAATGCTGTAGTTAACACACTACAGGGTGCAGTATGAGCAGACTTTTACATTACATTAGGCCTGGCACATCCCCGCATTTTCCATTTAATAAGCATGTTAGCCTTTCAGATGAATGTATTTTAAGACCAATCTCTGCCTCTAGGTCTGTGCTGCATTTTCTGCTCCCTTTTGACACACATGCTCGCATATTCGTGTATTAGCAACCTTTGGTCAATAATCAAGAAAGAGTATTGACCAAACAAAGCGGAAAATTAAAATTCTGTACAGCCTTGTGGATCAGGCATCAGAGATACGCTGCTTAATGGTCTCTGTGACTGTACAGAGAATGCTTCTCCTGGCAGTGCGTTCTGGGTGTTGTATTCATTCAATCTGCCAATGAAAAACGGCCTTGCTTCGTTCCTGCGTGTCTGTGAAGGTGCTTCTGCCTGACCATTATCACTAAGCCTCCTCACTTGTCTGCCCTTCCATGTTTTTCAAGGTCCCTCTCCACTAAGGAGCGCTGTAAAGTAACCACTATTGATTTACAATCATCACTGCAAAACAGAGTCTCTTTCTTTCTTTTGTCTAACCAAAAAAATCATTACTCAAATAGACTACATGAAAAGGCAGGGATGTTACATATGCTTATATAAATCTGATTTGTCCACAAAGCCCGTTATCTCTTTCTCTTCAGAAACTTCCAGAAAATAAATAAGACTTATAAATGAAGCTTTATGAATTATAAACAACTGCCCCATAAACCATCTTGGCTAATCATTTTGCCCAGATGTCTAGTTAGGATCTGGCACTGCACCAAGTCTGGCTTTGAGAAACCCATGACTCTCTGCTTCTAGTGGTTAACCTGGAAAACTGTTCCAAATGTTAACAGCCCTTTGTGTGGGACATTATATCCAGATATTAGTAACAACATTTACCTTCACTAACTTCACATATGGGTCAGTCTTTTTCCATGCACCAGAAAGGCCAGTGTGTGGGTCTAACAGGATGATTTACTGTATAACTGTCAATGCTACAGTAAGTAACTATGCTTTACATTACACATTATTGGCATTTGGCAGACGCTCTTATCTGGAGTGATATACAGTTGATTAGCAGGAGACAATCCTCCCCTGGAGCAATGCAGGGTTAAGGACCTTGCTCAAGGGCCCAATGGCTGTGCGGATCTTATTGTGGCTACAATAAGAACCACCGACCTTGCGTGTCCCAGTCATTTACCTTAACCACTATGCTACAGGGCGCTTTTCACTGCTTTACACTAACTTCCCCTCAAACCACAGCTGTTACCGGTTATTTACTGTATAACTGTCAATGCTACAGTAACCTCTCATCAAACCACAGCTATTATAGGTGGAGTTTTAGATTGACCAATCAATGGATTATATCTATCAGTTTCACATTACTAGCATTGGGAGGCACAGAGATTTCAGGCACAGAGAAATCTATGTTCTAGAACTACTGTTAAACACCTGATCTACCTGCACAGTTCCTAAAATAATCTAGATCAGTGGTTCCCAAACCTCTCCTCCCATACCCCCAGTAAAATATGGCAGTTGTATTTATGTGCCCTAAAATCACTATCCATTCCAGGATGTCTAGATGAAACCTCTCCTCCAGGTATTTGATGTGTTCCATCTGAAGCACATCTGATGCAGTTACTGAAGGGCTTGATTAGTTGCATCAGCTGTCCTTGAGGTGGAACACATCAACTACCTGGAGGTGAGGTTTCATCTGGACATCTTGGAATGGATAGTGATTATAGGGCATTACCCTATTCACACACATATGATCCCATATTACAGCCGGCAAGTATTCTGTGACTGAAAGTGTGTTTCTTTCTACAAGCACTGTACTGTATATCTCATTTTGTCAGGCTCCCATTCATACCAGATGAGTCTCAATTCTGGCACAGAGAGCGGTGGATGTATTTTCTTAGGCACACATTTTAATTGAACACTATATAGATTTAGGCTGCAATAATATTTTATTTCTGTAATATGACTACAAAGTGCTCTCAGAGCACTGGCAGGTGTTTCATGTTTAATGTATTTGTATTCATTGTATTTTCATTATTTTCATTGTTCCATTGATGTATTTTTCTCCTTTGTTTTTGGCTTGGTTTCATTTGAAACTGTGTTTCTTGTTGGTTGTGCAGGAGGGCGTGGGTTGATGCTGTGGGGTGGGGGGAATGGGTGTGGGGTGTGAGGGGGAGGATTAGTGGGGTTGATGTACAGGGTGCTGGATAATGCTGCTAAAAATGTGGTTAAGTGTGATAATCAACATGGATACATGTGCAATAATCAATATGGATTCCTCCAACACAATAATATGGAGGGACTTTGACTTTCCCTGCCACAACTGAATACCCCTGGAAAATAGATATGGAATGCAAAGGATTCTACCTCCACTGTGTACGGACAGCTGTGTTGCCTAGCGATAGGAATGCACCGGAATTCTTATCAGAGGGTTACAGGGTGGAATCCCGCATGAAGCACTTTTGTTGTCCCCGTGGTTACAGTGTCTCTGTAAAAATCCAGCAGTGCAAATGTGACCTGCTTACTTCACTGTGGAAAAAAAGGGGTGCCCACAAAGCAAATGGAGGCTGGCAAACAGCGGCCAAGCATTATATTTTACACATGTGAAAGGATTTTAATTTAAAAAGCAGCCAGCAGGGTAATGCATGATAATGACTATAATGGCACAGTTCAGGCACATTGTAGCTGTGCTTTATCGAGGGAGAGTGATTTTTGGCCACTTTTTAGCAAAAACAGAGAGATGTGTGAAGCCATCCAAAGTGACACTTGTCACCTTTTATGAGAGCCACAAGCCCCACAAAAGCCAGCAACATACCAATCCACTCGACAAAACTGGTGACACCATCATGCAACCTACCTCAACAGGGGATATTAAGGGGAGCACAAAGACAAAAATGAGTTGGTTCATGGTTAATGGTAGCCGTCATTTTCAAGTGTATGTTTATTTATTACACACAGACATACTGCTCTACACACAAAGCATGTTCTCCCCATGTCTGTGTGGGTTTCCTCCCACAGTCCAAAGACATGCAGGTTAGTCTAATTCCACAATACCCCTCGGTATGAGTCGGTGAGTGACTGGTGTGTGTGCCTTGCGATTGGTGACCCGGTCTTGCAGGTTCTTCCTATACAACATACGGAGAATCCGCCCCTTTCTCACCCCCTACTCGACCCAGCTCCTGGTCCAAGCGATGGTTCTGTCCCGCCTGGACTACTGCAATTCCCTCTTGGCTGGCCTCCCAGCGTCCGCCATCAGACCCCTCCAACTCATCCAGAATGCAGCAGCTCGTCTGGTCTTCAACCTTCCCAAATACTCACACGTCACCCCCCTGCTTACTTCCCTCCACTGGCTGCCTGTCATGGCTCGCATCAAATTCAAAACATTGGTGCTAGCCTTCCAAGCAGTTAAAGGGTCTTCCCCAGCTTATCTGCAAAAAATCATCAGACCCTACACCCCTGCCAGACCTCTTCGTTCAGCCTCCACAGGCCGCTTGGCACCTCCCCCTCTCCGAACCTCCACCTCACGCTCACGACTACTGTCTGTTCTGGCTCCACGGTGGTGGAACGAACTCCCCGTTGAGGTCAGAACTATAGAATCTCTCCCCACCTTCAAGCGCAAGCTGAAGACACACCTCTTCAAGCAGCACCTCTCCCCATCCCTCCCTACCTCCCTGTGAACCTTAATTGTTGTCTCTGTGACTTGCTATGTGTATCGGTATTTTTAGTTGGCTAGGTAAGCAGTGTTTTGATAGTTAACTTTGGTGACTTTTGCTCTGTTTGTTTGTTTGTTTGTTTGTTTGTTTGTTTGTTTGTTCAAAAAAAATAATAATAAAATAAAATAAAAATGGCCCTTGTCGTTCTCTTTGTTGTACAGGTAGCAGTTGAAATTGTACTTACCTCTAGGGTCTTTCAGCGAACTTATCCCTGGTTATGGGTATGCACTTCGTTGTACGTCGCTCTGGATAAGAGCGTCTGCCAAATGCCAATAATGTAATGTAATGTAATGTAATGTACGATGATGCGAAGCCTGTGGATCTAGTTCTGGCAAACTCGAGAAGCTCCACCCCCTCACATGATGCTTATGTCTAATGGAAGGGGCACCAACCTTACCTGTTCAGGCCCTTGTTCATTTTGAGCTGCTCTGCCATGCTATGTTGCCTGTTAGCTGCTGCATCTGACCTCTGGAAATCAGACAAAAGCAGCCCTACTGCCTAGCTCATTCTGCATGCTAAAGCCTTAGCGCTGCCTGGCTCTTTCTGCTGCACTGCCTGTTTCGGTATCTTGTCACTCTTATGCTGCCATTGCTCATATTGTACGCTCACTCCCTGTGTGATGAGAGGCAGAGCCTTGGCGCCAAAGACGCATTTACATGAAACCTCAATAAATATTGCTTAATTCATTGTGAGTTGTCTGATGGAACTGGGATAGGTTCCAGTGCCCCCACAAAGCTGTGCAGGAATGATGGACATGGACATTCCCTAGAGGAGTTCTGTTCTGCCCGCAACGAGCTGTTGCAAACTACTACGCAACAGGTGCAGGAAGGTGTGGGGACGGCATGCATTCAGCGGACGATGGCTATTTCCGCTCATTTATTCAGATGAGGGCCACTCACAGCGGCATGGCCTGGTTGCTCTTCACTTTGCGTGGTTTTTTGTATCCTCCTTCCGGAACTCTCCATTGTCAGCGAAGTGAAACGCAGAAAGGAACATTGGGCTTTGGACCTTTTGTCCTGGGCGACTCTTTGTTAAGGAAGGAGAGCAGCGAGGTTAATTGGCCCATCAGCAAGAAGCTAGCTCCACTGCTCTCTGTTTGTGTACCTGGCCACAGGAAGCAGGAGCTGCCCTGAGAGGTCTGTAATGAGTCTGCGAGGTTGATGTTGCTGCTAGTTTAAAACATGTTGTGATTCAAACCATTAAGTGAATTGTTCAGGAATCTTCAGTGCATCAACACCCCCTTTCTCTGTCTCGCCCCCACCCCACCCCCCCCCCCCCACCTACCCCCCACCCTTTGGTCTCCGCTGAAATCCTTTGTGACGGGCCTAAGTTCCTCTGATTCTCATTACATTGACAGCATCAGGCTGTGCAGCCGGAACAACATCTAAAGCACTTTACCAGGATGAAAAGAGAATGGAAAATTAAAGAATAAAAGGGATGGAATAAGTGTGGGCTGACAAGAACGCTTTCTGGGTGCTTCAAATGGAAGGGCTTTTTATGAGTATTACAGTTGACGCATGTTCACAAGAAGATTCGGGAGGCTCAGCCAAAACGGCACCTCCCTCTCCCTGGTGTCACATCAGCATAGGACACCTGACCTTCCCCCATCGCTGCACCTGGGACAACGGGACTGGTGTACTGTATTGATTTATCATCGGTTGTCTTTGAAATCCCCCAAATAATATGTATATAGCTTATATTTGTCTAGAGCAAGCTGGAGTCTCCCAGCGCCAGTACATAATGCTGCAATCAAATGATGAGGAGGAGTATGTTTAGACCCTAATTTGATATCCTCACTGCTGCTTCATCAATCCGCACACTCGCATTTCGAAGATAAGACAGCCCAGGTGCACTTCGACTTGTTAAAACCGACGGAAATGAGAAATCTAAAGCTAAATTGACGGTTTGAGGTTTCTGCAGTTGGCTTGTTTCCAGTGCCGGGGAGTGCTGTGTTTGTGATGATACACAGGGATGACGCAGTGATAATTTCACTTTATTCAAAATAATTCACCTGTTCTTGGTAAAGCCAGATTCACAGTGCTCCTGCTCGGGCTCTACCAGAAATCAAATCACAGTGACCCGCCGCCAAATGTAGTCCCCATTACTGCCGCGCAACGCTTCTGTTTAGGAGGTCATGTTACCGTGGCAACAGCAGTTAGCTGCCAGAGGAGGCCGTGGCGGCGAGTACCTCCTACGGGATTTAATTAATGCAGGTGAAGGGCATGTGTCGGTCCCGGCCCTCAGTGTCGGTCTCTGCCCTACCACTTCCTATCAAGGTTAGCGTGCCCTGGTTTAAAAAAAAAAAACAGCGCCTAAATAATCTTTCCTGAACCCGTGGCTTCCCTGAAGAGGAGCGCCGTCTCCGGCCTCTCGCCTAGCGGAGTACAGGCGCCGTCTCCGGCCTCTCGCCTAGCGGAGTACAGGCGCCGTCTCCGGCCTCTCGCCTAGCGGAGTACAGCCAGACGCAGCCCGGTCACGCGTTCCCTGCAGAGGAGCGCCGTCTCCGGCCTCTCGCCTAGCGGAGTACAGGCGCCGTCTCCGGCCTCTCGCCTAGCGGAGTACAGCCAGACGCAGCCCGGTCACGCGTTCCCTGCAGAGGAGCGCCGTCTCCGGCCTCTCGCCTAGCGGAGTACAGGCGCCGTCTCCGGCCTCTCGCCTAGCGGAGTACAGCCAGACGCAGCCCGGTCACGGGTTCCCTGAAGAGGAGCGGCGTCTCCGGCCTCTCGCCTAGCGGAGTACAGGCGCCGTCTCCGGCCTCTCGTCTAGCGGAGTACAGCCAGACGCAGCCCGGTCACACGCTCCCGGAAGTGGTCGCCGCCGGCTCGCGTCAGCCGGATTCATCCCCCGACTAACGCCTGACCACTTCTCCACATTACCCAGCCTGAAAGCTGTCACCAAGGAGCCAGCAGGAGGTAAAGCAGGATAAACCACCGCGGATAAGAACGCAGGAAAGCAATCACACACGCAAAATACCAAATAAATAACGAGACCATCTGGAGATTCTTTTTGTTGTTGTTTCAACGCTAACTGATTTTTATGATTCAGTCTCATTAACTTAAATATCGCCTGAATAACAGATTACGGGTGAGCTGTTTTGGAGAACTGGACATCAAATGCATTTACGTCTATGGTAAATGGTCTGCATTTATATAGCGTTTCCACCAACTAGCGCTGTACAAAATACAATTAATGCATCACATTGAGTCATTCCCACACAAACACTGTGGTGTTTTCATACATATCATTTTATAATATATTTTTTTGAATAGGTTTCTCACACAATTTAACATCATTTCAAGACAAAGGACTTCGAAAAATGTGAGAAGACACGCTTGCAAAATGGGCCACTGGACAAAAGTAATCATAAGGATTGCCAGTTTTGAGCAATACATCTCCTCTTCAATAGTGAACAGGAACTGAATACTCAGCAGCCAGTGAACCAATGAAGTTATAATTCTGCAGACACATCCAGTATCATAGCCAGCTCCACCACATAGAGAATTATGTCCATATAAATGCTAAAATGAGTTTTGTATTTGTGTGAGAGCAGGCAGGCTCAAGTCACATTCAAATGCATTGAGATACATTGAGTATTAAACTTCTGCAGTGGCATATGACAGCACTGTTGAGGGTTGTACAATCAGATTGTGGGGCTGGACACAGCTGTTGAGAGAGGAATTGCACAAGTGAGTATCTAGCAATTGATTGAATAAGTCATATATACTGTGTTAGGCTAAGATATACATCAACTCCGAAGATGCCCGTTTCGCACAACTAGAATCTTCTTACAGGCCCTACAGTCACAGAGTGGCCACACAAAGTCAAGTAAAAAATAAATTACTTTTATTTCTTTTAAATTAGAAACGGGGATAATGTGAAAGTGCTATCCGCAGGCATCCACACACCTTACGCCTCCCATACATTACAGGAGTTTCAGACTATTAAAGCCAGATACCTTCTCACATTTAACGCCAGTCTTTTCTAAATCACTGGGCTTTCAGTGCCCCCATCAAGCTACACCTGTCATGATATGTTTCCAGTTCGGAAAATGTGTCTGCGACAGCAAAATCACAGCAAAGATTGTGCTGTGTAAGGTAGGTGTGAAGAGCAGACAGAAATCTGAGCTTTTCCTCTGAGCTGCAGTGCAGAGAGGCAGCAGCACTGTCTCTGATGTCACATTAATAGGTGTGACATCACAACAGGCATGTAGCATAGCATAGTGGAAATGTGGGTGTGGTTATTCTGAGGGGCTTGGGTTCCGGGAAAGCGAAATTTCACTTTTTACCTTTTGACAGTCTGACGTGAAGCACTGTTTGGGCATGAAGTCTGCCGCTTGAGTTATCACCTCAAAAACAGAGCAATACCACTTACAGATCAGATCGCTGAAAAAAAGGCAAGGGTACAAGACTTTTTCTCTTCTTAAAATTGTAAGGTGCACAAACCATTCCCAGAGCATTGGATTAAGAATCATTCAATCTCAAACCTCAATTTTGTGTAGGTCCACAATTTTGCAGAGGTAAAGTTAGGTTAGTCCAGTTGTCAAGTTGTTCTTGGACACTTAGCCCCACCCACATTTCCACTTAATAATCTCTGGCCCATGCCATCCCCATAGTAACAGCCACTGAGCCTCATGGGCATTGTAGTATTTGCAACTAGAAAAAAACATGATATCTCCTAAAAGAAGCTGAAACATTCAAAACCGAGGGCCAGAACATCAATCTGTAATAATTTTTTATAGTCCAAGAGACTCTGGGAGTCTCTGTAGTGTAATATTGTGGCTATTGCTTCGATTAAAATCTACGATCCTGACAATCTGCATCACAAACATTCTTCCAGAACCCTTAGCTTGACCCATGTTTCCACACTATTGTAAGAGGCAGGATCCAAAATTCCAGGCAGTGGGTGCAGTGTAACAGCGAGAGAGCCAGGGACTCTGGGACAGCCTGTCTCTCGGCCCTCAATGTCACCGCCGACGTCTCCGGGGCCCGGGGCTCCGAACGGGAGGGAAACAGCGCTGTCTAAAAGCGGTCACCTGGGAGAAAACTCTGGTGCCCTAACGTCTCCTCTCAGCTGCGCCTGGCGTCTCGCTGACACAGCCCGTCGCCGGGCCCGGTCCCCGCACGCCGCCGTTCTGCGGGAGAGTTAGAGGAAGAGTGCGGTGCCGGCGGTACGCAGCGCGGGGCCGTGGCGGCACGGCAGACGAATCAAAGCCGCCGTTCCGCTGCCCGGGCCCCCGGCCCGCTCACCCCTGCCACTCCCAGCCTCCGCTGCAGGCCTGCTGCTGTACAGGGAGACTTTACTCTAAGTTCTGTGTGTGCAGCTCTCCCCAGCCGCACGTCCGGGGGCTGAAGAATTATAAGCGGGTCCAAGGTAACGGCACACATACCCGGCGGAGAGGAGTGATTAAATACACATTCATCACAGGCACACCCTATTAACTCTGACACACATCACAGGTGCACCCTACCAGCTCTAATGAGCCTGCCCGGATCCCCGGCTGCCTGCTCCCCTCCCCTGGCATGAGCGCACCAGACCGGCCTGTGGGGCATCAGCAGGGAAATGTTCAAACACCACACACTTATCTGCCTCGTATGCTTAGGACTGGATGTGTGCGAGCCGTCCTAATGTATATAGTATATTGACAGAAGCTTGTGCCCACACACAAATAACAAAAGAGAGAAATGATTCAAATGTCCAGTGTAAATTCAGCAGAGTAAATATGAGTCCAAAAGGGGAGTCATACGAACTCTATAAGAGTGGATTTAACACATTTCACTGCAACTTCTCTCTTGTGTGTGTGTGCGTGCATGGTTCATCTTTTATCAAAATACTCTTTGTATGCATTTACCTAAATACTCTTTGTACTTTGTACCATTCTCTCTTCGTAACTTTGCAACATCTTTCTTGGGTTGTGGTGCCCAGAGTGTCACACTGACAGAGGCATTGTATAACATCAATATAACCTGCAGTGATTTATACTTTCTGCTTTGTACCCCAGCATTCTGTTGCTATGTTTTACTGCTAGAGCAAAAAGCCCAGATCCTGATTTTCGTGCAATTTACTATGGTCTAATGTACTACCCTTTTAAAGAAGATTAAAGATTTAAGATGTCCAGTTGGAGCGAGAGAGGAGAGGGAGAGAGGGGGGGGCAGAGAGAGAGGGAGGGAGGGAGAGAGAGAGAGAGGGGGAGGGGGAGGAGAGAGAAACCATGAAATGACCTGTAATTCCTACGTTCTTCTGCTTTCACAATCTATTTGTATCAATAGTTTAGACATGGCTGTAACCGGGGCAAAGCCCCTGGGCCTGTCTTTGGGTTAAGGGCTTTGCTCAAGCACCCAACGGCATTTTATGCACTATGCCATTACGTGGAGCATACTATCTGGCTAGCTGCCCTCCACTAAAGCCTTGATATGCATTGAGAAAAGCAGAAGCCAGAGAAAGAGTGGAAACGAGGTGTATGTTTGAGCTGGACAGAGGGAACAGGAGATAGTTTCAACAAAAGAGTAGGTTTGTCTACAATGGACATGGCCAGGGAGACGTTAGCCAGATCGGCTCACAAGGTCGAGTTTACCCAAGTTTATCTGAAATAAAATCGTGTGTGTTGCCTTCTGGACAGCCTGTGCTGGGTCAGACAAAATCCATACCACCACTCAGTTTGCTGCACTCTTTAACAATATGAAGAGGGCTGTAACCAATGCAATTAACGTCCCGTTTCTAAAAATCTGTAATCTTCCAGCACGACCCACTCCCAGCCACTCATAAAATAATGTTGGTGAGAAACAGTGAGGCTGCAGTGATGCTCGGTTCCAGACAGTAATAAGGAGTGTGCCCTGGAGGATCGGGCCTCCTTTTCTCATTTTCATTTTAACTCATGAAAACAACTATCAGAGCTATTATCTACAAGGGCCATTTTATCTACCCCTGAGTGGAATATCTCAGTGCTTTTACTTCAGCTCACACATCAAAAGCCACGCTCGGCTGAACCGGTGGAATGGTCTCCGCCGCTCAACTGGGCTGACATTACTTTAAAAGTTTCTCAGTCAAGCTCTTAGCTTAACTAATTCAAAGAAGAATACTGCATATGATGATGGTAATGATTCACAAGAGGGGGAAAACTAGATTAATGTACACTATCATAATTATTAAAATTGTATACATATAGATCATAAATTGCAGAAACTATTTCTGGTTCAAAGAAAAGGAACTAAAAAAATTTATTACATTTTCTTGAGAGTATGACAAAAAAAATGATGAAGAAATTAGCATTCTGTGTTCTGGGGACAAATTCAAAATTGAGCTAAACTTTGATTATTTTTCATGTGATAAGCTTGCAAAACTGAGGGATATTTCAGGTCTCCAGCAACTCTCAACATACTTTCCTACAAACCATTTCTCTCCCTGTTACGTCCATAACTGAAACAAAAATGCACTAGTCCTGTAAATGAATACTCTAGCTACATTAAGGAGGTAATTTGTTTAATACGCATCACACGGTAATATAAATGGATTTAGCTCCGGTTTGCCAGTTGGTTAGTAATAATTCAAGCCATTTATCCTTTTTGCATATTGCCAAGTTGTTACATCTCTAAATCTGACATGGAATTCTCTGATATCTTGCCATTTCCATTTTATTTATGTCTAGTATTCCTTCTTGATAATCCTGTAAATGTTTGATGATCACTATCTACAGTAGTTCAATAATCACTTCAAAGAAACTCAGCGAGAAATGGCTCACCATTAGTATTGGCACATACTTGCAGGCTCAAGCTTTAGTTATGTCTTTACTTGATTATGACCAGAGCAGCAACACATGGCTCAACCAATCAGAGGCTTACACTGGCCAGGGTTCCTCGCATTAGCTAGTCACAGCCATGTGGTTGGCAGTCGAACATACGCCTCCCATCAGTTCTCCTGTTGTATAATGTGTCCTGTAATTCACTCTGCATGTTTAGGCTGCAGCACTCCTCGTCTGGAAGCACTGGGAGTGGCACGGCTTTGACTTCAGACATACTGGCAATTTCAATTTGGGGAAAAAAAAGAGCGAAAGCTGGCTCGTTAGCTATTTAGCAGCCTTGGCTTCAGCTGAGCATGTTTTCAAGTTAATGAAGGTTAAGCTGGCTGACAACACTGACTGGCTCATTAGCTCACATAAACTTGTCAGTGCTTCCTCGTAGCATGTAAGGACTTTTGCAGCGATGATAGGCTGACAAAAATGCAGCAACAGTCTCTGGGGGAAAGCCATGGTTCTTTCTGCAGCGGATGTAATTTGAGTTTCTGGGAGTGTGCGGTGTTGAATTTTGTGTTTATGATGATGCCCTATAGCAAGGGTGCACAGCAAGGACCGATCCTTTTCAGGAATTTGTGCCAACTTAATGCTTAATGGTTAAACTAGCTCAATCATATCTTATTCTGATCTGACATTTGTATAAGCACCCGCTACAGCTGCAGACTGCAAGTGTATCCTAAATATTTCACTGTGATGAAGTACTGGAGTGAATTAGTGTAGTTTATAGAGCTGTCGGAAAACTAAAACGAAGGTAATTGTTTGGAAGAAAAACCAGTACGCAGCTCTCCGGGACCAGAGAAGGGCACCCATGCCAACAGTGATGAGTCATGCTAATTTATTCTACTTCTTTGCTCTGCAAAAAAAATAGGACAAAAATATGTTTGCCATAATTAATTGTGCTCTATAATAGTGGTTCCCAACCCTGTTCTGGGAGAGCTACCTTCCTGTAGGTTGTTCAATTGTATCCTAATTTGTCACGCCTGATTCTACTAACTGGCAGAACAATGATATCTCTAGCCCAGAGGTGTCCAATCATGTGCCATGGAGAGCTGAGAGTATGCAGGTTTCCAATCCAACCAATCACTACACCCGCTGATTTCACTAATTAGTTCCCTCCTCTTTGGTAGAAGGTGTATTAATGAGATAAATCTGCAGGTGTACCGATTAGTTGGAATGGAAACCTGGGGCACGTTCAATCAGAAAACTGGCTATGGTTTCCGGGTTGAACAATATGTTTTCTCCCAACGGCATACGCCGATTCTTGCAACAGGCTTTCAGGAGTGCTTGCTCTCGTTTGCTGGGTGTGTCGGGGGTGTAGCCCAAATCAATAATGATGTAGGGCTATGCTTTCAAGGCCAGAGAATGACTTCTCAGACACCATAGGAGCAAACCGTACCAACCTCAGTCAGTCCGCCTACAGTTTGCAAGGATGTTCAACGCACCACCGTTTTAGTTTAAATAAACGTTTTCCTCCATTTTGTTGGGCCTGAACCTGACCTTGCATACTCTCGGCCCTCCAAGGCATGTGATTGGATAAGGTGTGTTTTTGAAGGGTTGGAGGAAAACCTACTGGACAGTAGGGCTGGAACCGAAATCATATACTACCATAGTATGTCATTATATTTAGTATGTCAAAATAGGATGTGAACATTTTTTGTAACAGTATACAAAAAATATCCGGATGCCATACTACAGCCAGTAAAATATCATAATATGCAACACTGGACGCTATGCTGCCATTATTATTCCATAATGCATCGTTCTATAGTGATCAGTCGCGACCAAGCAATCAGGAGGGCAGTTCAAACAAAAACGGCGATAGAGTTCAATAATTGAAAGGCATTACCTTTCACCATGCTTAGCAAAAAGTAGTTAAAATCAATGGTTGTATTTACATTTTAAATCTTTTTTTCTGTTCCTTACACAGTCACATCAACTTGCTGCCATCATCAGCACACATGATATGTAGTCTATAGTGTAATTATATAGTCTGTAGTGCATAGTATGTGATTTCAGGTGCAGCCTAGCTCCTGGCACAGTGTTGGGAAAGATATGAAGTGTAATATCTGTGTTTCCAGCGCAGAACAGACTGGGCAGTTGAACGGTTCTCTTCGTAAGGGGATTGTATTTCCTGGTAAATGGAAGGGCTGAAATATGACGGCGGATGAAACGGGCTTCTGGACCATTGAGTTGGTCACTTACACATGATAAGCTTCGCACCGAGTTTGCTCTCCTGCAATAACAGCGAGCTGTTTCCTGGCTGAGCATAAGGCTGTCAGGCCTGCCAGTGTTCTTTATAATTTATCGCTCAGCGATTAGACTATTCCAAGGGAATGAGACCCATGCAGGTGACAGAAGCGGTTTTCCAAATCTTTTTTTTCATCATTTTTTTATCTGTCATCTTTGGTTGCACCCCATCCACATTAAACAAGGGATTTTCCTGGACCAAGTACCCAGTGGTAACTGTAAACGTGAGTTTGAAGTAGCAATCAACTGCACTCTTGTTTTAGCCCATTTGGTTTAAACAGAGGTGCCTTGATCTAAGGAATTCAATGACTAAATTAATAAGAAGCAGTAGTTATGAGGATTCAAAGATTAATAGAGGTTCTGATAGGTGGTTCCTCTCTAATTATCCTTTCAGTACACCTGCAGTGGGACATTAGCATTAGCTCAGCACATCATTTCACTGATGAGGGTAACATGTTCAAACGTTTTAATCTTTTAACCTCATTTTAACTGAAAGAGATTTTCACTTCAGACCTGAAGATGATCCAAAAAATGTGTGAGGGATAAAGAGTGCATTGTCTATATTGACCTACTGTTATAATCATGTACAGTATGTTTAATCATGTGCTGTTTGTCAGTTTAAGTACACTGGCGGGCCACAGTGAGTATTATTCAGCACTTATTTAGTCAATTAACCCTTTAAGGTGCAAGATCACAAATATGTGATGAGAATGTTCTTATCTGAACATTGTAATGCTGATGTAACAATCACTGTTGGTAACTGAAATCAATGGAGTTCGAGAAAACTGACTTGTAACTGACTTAAAAAAACATTCCAAAAAACTACTCTTCAAAGGGCTAGTTTAAAGCAGCTGAATGTGTTACTGATTTTCAGGTGT
This sequence comes from Conger conger, assembly GCF_963514075.1. Lineage (NCBI taxonomy): Eukaryota > Metazoa > Chordata > Actinopteri > Anguilliformes > Congridae > Conger > Conger conger. The sequence goes on along the minus strand of NC_083765.1, from coordinate 46,855,482 downwards.
AGCAGAAAACCAGCTGACAATGCGGCCCACACTTGTCATAACCAGCCATAACAGCTTATTACAGGTTATGACAAGGGTGGTATGCATTATGTGTGTAATGACACCTGTAATGCATGATGTCATAATGAGTTTTGAACGGTCAGACTGATGCTGATTTCATGCCATATACAGTACTTCAAATAAAGCATTTCCACGTTGAACGATAAAATGTATGAAATGATATCTCAATTTAAAAGAGACTAAAAACATCGGGTTGAAATCCCTGCAGGCTTTTAAAAGAACATAGAACATTTTTCAATCTTCAATTAGATACAGTACCCATGTTACATGTGAAAAATCACATGTTTAAATATTAAACAAGCCCACAGATGTGAATGTTTGTAAGAAAACTACTTAAAGGAATCCAGCATGTAAAGAGGCCTACAAGGACTCTGAGAAGATCTGAGGTAAGGCTGACCTACAACATACTGTTTTGTAGAGTGGTATTCCTCCTGGATTTGCCTCCATTTTGTGGGTTATTTTGTTGGAAAGAACAGAAAGGCATTCTCCACAGGCCGTGTCCTGGGAGGCCTGTATCCCCACCGCGTCCACACCCACACCAAGCTCTCGGGCTGCCTAGGGACAGCATTATCACACACGCTGTTCTTCTCAACCATTATATGCACAGTCTCCCCAGGGTCTACCAGTGCCACATTCATAAGGAATCTAAAAAAAGCTCACATAGGTTATTTGGGTTTTTTTGCGATCCTGCTCATCTCTGCATCCGTATAATGTGTTTGACTTGTTAACCCTCCCGTAGCTTGGGTCCTGTTCCCGATGTAAAACCTGCTCTGAATCTGCATCTCCCGCAGGCCCCGGCGGGGAAAGCGTGTCACGCCATCACGGTCGCACCGCAGCGGAATGGACGCTCCCTAAGCCCTTTGCATCCCGGAACAGAGAGCCAGAGGGGACGGGGAGCCCGGCCTTCGGAATTACGGAGGCTTTTCCTAATTCCTGTTCAATGTTAAGGTCAATATGTGTCATGCAACCTTGAAGCTAACAATATTCATGCATCAGCCAGCATGCTCCTGGTGTCTCACTGATAATAACAGAAACACTGTGTGTGTCACAGTTTATCTTTATGGCTTATAATCCACAGCAAATGTTGAATTGCTCAGCTCAAGAGAAACGCAGAGTGCTTAGAAAAATACGTTGTGTTTCTTCGCATTACTTTCAAATGTTCTAATATTTCAATTTGCCAAAACACATTTAACTTGAGGCAATTCACAGATCAGAGGTTTGTCTGCAATTTAAAGCAAAAAAAGCCTTATTGTGTAAAAAGACATGATGAACTGATTACAAAAAAGAGAAGTATTTTCTTCATAATATATTCTTCATTTTTCTTCATTATATATTTTTTCATTAATCAAGCCGCATTCAGTTAGAGAAAATTAGATGTTTTGAAATTCAAAATTTCAATAATTATTCCATTATGCCTCCTTTCCACAAATACCAGTAATATACAAACTAAAGGAATGGTTTTAAGGGGCAGATTCGGAAGAACAAAGGTGTACATGAGAAATGGTTGCAGGCAAACTAGATTCACATAACAATCCCATTCCTGTTTCTTTAAATCAATAGAGTACTTTTTGAAAAACATGGTCACTGCTCCAGTGGGAACAGCATCGGGACCTTTAAATCATTCAATTCTTTCTTTTTTTATGGTGCGGGGGTCTGGAAAACTAACATGTTTCCTGTTTACAGAGTCCAAAAGTACACTTCGACGGGAGCCCGGATGAATAATTCAAACTGCAGATCCCACAATCATCTACATTTGTGAGCCACCATACTGTGATTAGATCACATCTCCAGGAGGGGGTGCAGGATGGGGGGCGGGGGGGGCGGTGAGTGTGATTTTATCCATTTCTAAGTCTGTCGTCTCTGTGGTTTAGATTGAATGAAATGAGTAGGGGGGAGTGGGGGGTAAAAATGGCATTTATACCAATATGTGAAAACAGGAGCTTTGATATTATCAGTTTGTGGCTGTACATCATCTCAAAATCAAATTATGCCCAGGGCCTTTTCTCCATTCTGTAGCCCAGCCAGGCTGAGCTTTTTCATTTCGGTAATCGCAGCCTCTGGAACTGCTTCATCGCAGATCTCCAAACTCCATTACGGCCGATCCGCTTTTGTGTGTGGAAATTCACGCGCCGGGAATGGAGGATTTGGGAGACATTCCGGCTCTGCTCCGTTTCAGGGCTTTAGAGAAACACAGAGAGAATGCACAGGGCGTAAAGCGAGCCTAGGCTGGCCGTCCGCACATACGCATCGCTCCGTCCGCCATCGCTCTACCTGGAGGGCATTTCCAGTGAAAATGTATTTACCCAGTTGAGGACTTTTGAAAAGAACTGATAAAAGTGCTGAAGTAATTATGCTTTAAACTTTTTTTTCCTATTGAACATTGCCCTTGTGGTGTCTTGCTGGTATTCCTTATGTTTGGAACGAGAGTACTTGTTACTCATTTTGTTACTTGCTACTCATTTGGCAGTTGTAAATTTATGTCAATACATGCTTTTAAATTATGTTCCAGAGGGAATTTTATATTGGACCATTCGCTACAGGCATTTTCCACAGAGCACATGTCTTCCGCCTCAACCCACTGATAACCACTGCATCAGCAATTAACCTCAGTGGGGAAACTGTGGAACTGAGCTGGCCTGAGTAGAAAACAGTGTGATGCTGTGTGTGTGTGTGTGTGTCTGTGTGTGTATGTGTGCGTGCGTGTGCATGTGTACGTGTGTGTGAATCTGCGTTCAAAGGGATCACACCAATAATGTAAAGGTCAAGTTTTAGGATGGGTAGATGTGAGATTGCTTAGTGTTTCATTGTAGCAGTTCTCCATAGCGATTTTCTTTCCATCTAATGAAAATGAATATTTCATGTATGTGCTAAAACTGAAAATAACCTGTATAAATTAGGATAAATATTTCCACTCTGAGGTTGGAAGCTATTGTATTTGATTGAACACTATGTAAAAAAAAGTGTGTGACTGATTTATTTGATTTAAGTCAGAGAAGCAAGTTAAACAATAATAAGGACACCCACGCCTGCTCAAAGAAATGGCAGTGCATCAGTGCTGTCAGTTCTTATACCTCACCGTCATCCTAGAACATGCGTCTATCCTGTATCTGGAAACAAAGCTTTCCGTTTGATGCAGGTCCGTGAAAATGAGCAATGAACAAGGATAAAATAGTCATTATTTTCTCCCTGAAACATGCCAAATAACTATGGTTCATGAGACTAATAGGAGATACCCAGCACATCCAAAAAACGGAACATTTTCCTGCCTTTTCCTCCACAGCTCCATTTTCCTCTGGGCTCCATTTTCCGTGTGTGTGCCGTGTAAATGGGAAAGCCAAACATTCTGGCATGTGCTGAAGCAAGAATTCTCTGGCATGAGCTCAGGGCTGTGTGTGCACAAGAACACTTTCCATAGGTCTCCTCAGACATGTGGGCCAGGGCTGGGTAATCTCCAAATTGCTATTCCAGTTGACAAATGCCCCCCCAGCACACACACACACGTGCCTGGAAGGATAATGTTCAATGCTTAATGGAAAAACTACCCTGCCTTGCACTGGGTTTGGGCCCATGAGCGCAGGTTCTCCACGCACTGGGCCTGTGAAACTACTGGGCTTGTCTAGTGTGGACCCTCTGGCCAGGTAACAGCAGCGCTCTGGCGGGAATGGCTTCACGCGGCGGGCGGGGGAGAGGTCAAACACAAAGAAACGTTTTGTACTCCCACGCAGTACTCGTGTTAGCAGGTTAGAAGATTAAACTCCCCTCCTCTGCATACTGCACTGGGGCTGGGTGAGGTGACCGGGACCGGCTGGATCCGGACTGAAGTGGATCATGCTCTGCAAAGGTTCCGTGTAAAATGTTGAGTTTTTATAACTTGTTACAAACAGCATAAACGGGAGACCACATGGGGGATAAAAGATAACAAAAAAGTTTAAAAAAGTTTATTAACAAAATGAACATTTACGACGGAAATGCATAATATCAGTAAATTATATCAAAAAATTTCTCGAAAATAATAAAATTCATGTCATTTTCTCTGCTCACTTATTTTACCTCTCTCCCCATTTCGTGTCTCCACCGCTCTTTATATGAATTTCCTTCCTGTCTTGTCCCAGCTGTTTCTCGTTGTCTGATCCCCAGCACCCACACTGTTTATCGTTTAAGTTTATAAGTTAGTTCATCAAGTCTGTTCTGTTATGGTTCTGTTCTGTTCTGTTTCATTTTGTTCTAGCCTTGTGTTTTCTGTCATCAGTTCTGTTCTGTTTAGTTCCTTGGATTTTCTGTTAATGAACTGTGCCTGACTCTGTGGACTCTCCTTTTTGGATCACAATTTCTGTACTTCTAACCTGTTTTGGACTGACCATCCAGTGTTTTGAACCGTGCCTGTTATTTGGACTACGCTCTGTCTGCCCCTTTATCTACTGTCGCTATTAAACCTGCTATTCTTGTTATCCTTGAGTCTGTGCCCTGCAATTCCTGACACAATTCCTAAGGGATAGCCAACATAGTTTTCATAAGGGTAGTGAGGGGGGTTGGACCCAAAATGCACGACTCAGAAACAGGGGTGTAATAAAGTCCCGTCAGGGCTTTATTCGGAGAATATCCAGAGAGCGTAGTCAAAAAACAAGCAATGTTCGTACACGTAAAATCCAGCCAAAACCAAAGTGCAGTACCAAGGGAGAAGGCGGTCTCATAATCGGAACACCATGCAAAAAGTCCGGTAGCAAAGTCGTGGTACAGGCAGGCAATGGTCAACAAAACAGAAGTCAATAATCTTTGGTCTATAAACAGGCTTGGATCGTAACAGGTAGACAAATGGCTTGACAAAAACGCTGAAGAGGTGCACTGACGAACAGGGGGGCAACAATTTCACAAAGACATGACGTGAAACTGAGCTTTATATGCAGGTGTAGACAATTAGCTTGAGAGCAGCACGAGAATGGAGAATGGAAATCAGGTGTGGAGAATTGACAAGTTAACAAGGTAATTAGTCATTGTTAGTAATAAACCTATCCTGCCCTAGCGTTAGTAAATTAGTAAATGCACAAGAAACGTAAGGTAACATGAACACATGGTTAGAATGTTAGTATTACCCAATCCTGATCTAAAGTTAGTAGATTAGTAAGAAGACAAGGGAAATTGAAACAATTAGGGTGTGAGTGACAGAAAGGGAGAGAGACAAAGCAGGAATGCAAGATTTGCAGAAAGACACGAAAAAGTGTATGCTAATCAATGAACAGTACAACATAACATGAAACATAAATTGTGACGTAACAAGTTTGCAAAACTATGACAATAAACTATATTATGTGACATGACAAGACTAACATAATACGTGACATTAGAATAACCTAACCAAGACAATAACTAAACATAAAACATGACATGACAAGCATGAAACGTGACAGGCAGGTCATGCTAACATACGTTTTGACATTCTTTGAGGAAACTACCAAGTGTTTTGATGTTAGCAGGGCTTATGCTATGGCATATTTTGATTTCCAGAAAGCATTTGATAAGGTACTGCTTGACAAACTCAAAATGAGGACGGTAGGAATCACAGGAGCCATTTCAGAATGGGTTTGGAATTGGCTAGGGTATAGAACCCAAAGTAGTAGTGGGAGGAACATTATCTGAGCAGGGCATTGTGGGAAGTGGAGTCCCTCAAGGTTTGGTACTGGGGCCCTTCATTTTCCCACAGTTACATACATGACCTTGACAGAGATATTGAAAGTACTTTAGATTTTACTTTCGATTAAATTTGCAGATGATGCAAAACTAGGAGGTTTAGCTAACAGTTTAGAATCTACTAAAGTAATCCAAGAAGATTTAAACAGAATCCAGAAGTGGGCAGAAATCTGGCGAATGAAATTCTATATAACTAAATGTTCTGCATGTGGGACATAAAAACATAAGGCAGAATTACTTTATGGTTGGTACAAATTTGGAAAGTCCTCAAGTTGAAAAAGACTTGTTGATCAAAGTCTTTCAGGTTCTAGTCAATGTGTGGAAACAGTAAAAAAAGGCCAATAGGATGCTAGGATACATAGCCAGGAGTATTGGTATAAATCTAAGAAAGTTATACCTACCATATACAGTACTCTTGTTAGACCACACTTGGAGTGCTGTGTGTATTTCTGGGGACTGCACTATAAGAAAGTTATAGAGGTGCTGGAAAAGGTTCAGAGAAGGGCAACCAGATTGATTCCACACAGATATTGGGAAGCATTTTTTCACACACAGAGTTGTCACTGGCTTGCCAGGACTTAGTGGAGACAGAAACAATGGGGGTTTTCAAGACCAGGCTAGACCAAGACCAGGTGATAGATACTATTTAGCTTTAGGTAAACTATGCAGTCGATACACTACAGTACAGTAGTACAGCAGTAGGAGAAGGCAAGCATTTCTGGGTACAATATTCTTCTGGCAACAGAGAGAATGAGCCCCCAGAATGGGGAATGTGCCACAATACTTCAGCCACTCACCAGTCAGCAATCAGATTTATGAATGCCACGTGCACAATACCCCCCATGAATGCAAGAGAAAGAGAAAGCAGCAGACCGAGGCCATCACAGATTTCATCCATCCATCCTATCCATTATCTAACCAACTTCTTCCTGGTCAGGGTCACAGGGGGTGCTGGAGCCTATCCCAGCATGCATTGGGCAAAAGCACCCTGGACAGATGCCAATCTATCACAGGGCACACACCATTCACTCACACACTCAATTTAAGAGTGAATTTAGACTCTCCCGTCAACTGAGCCTGCATGTCTTTGGACTGTGGGAGGAAACCCAAGCAGACACGGGGAGAACGTGCACAGTTCACACAGGAAGGGCCAGGCCGGGACTCAAACCCAGTGCTGTGAGGGAATGGTGCTGCCCACTGTGCACGTTTCTATGTGTCAGCAAGCATATGCCTGTAACCTGAATTAATGGACATCTGGAGCCCATGTTAGGTGAAGCGATTTATCTGCATCCTATGTCTTCTGTTGCAAATAGTCCAGCAAAAAGTCAACCAAACTGTAATCTCTGTAATTTAAAGATAAATTACAATGCCTATACAGTAATTCTGTATAAAATACAGAAAAATAGAAGTTTCAACTTTAAAAGCCAATTCAATGTGCAGCAATTGAAACCAACCTCTAGGCCTATAATATAAGGTTATAAGATTGCAGGCAAAATGGTGATTCAAGTGGTTGCGAACAAATTAAACTTGGTCACGCTTTAAGAGCCTATGTGTACTCTAACAAAACAGTTTTCATCATTGTGTGTAATGCTGTTGTATAAATTGTTTGTTAATGGTTTCAAGACTTTCAGATAATTAATATTTCTGTCTGCAACCATGCAAATCATGTCCTTCCGTTCCTCCCAGTTTAGACTGAGAACAATAATGGCAAGAACTTCTGTTGTCATTTAAAGAATATGTATCTCTATTCTACTCAGAAACCTTTTTTCCACTTATCAAGGGTGTGACAGAAATTGTTGGTGCCCCTGGCTATAATTACTTTCACTTTGAATTTTCGTTTGAAAAAGTAAGGCTGGCCATTTTCTGCTAGCCACAGTTTCCTTTTTTTACTGAAAAAAAGTTATTGCAATGTGAAGGCAGGCAAAGCCCATATCAAACACTAGTGTTGACTGAGGGCAACAGAAAATGCATAGACTAACCTAGGGGTGGCCTGTAGCATAGTGGTTGAGGCACATGACTGGGACCCGCATGATCGGTGGTTTGAATCCCGGTGTAGCCACAATAAGATCCGCACAGCCGTTGGGTCCTTGAGCAAGGCCCTTAACCCTGCATTGCTCCAGGGGAGGATTGCCTCCTGCTTAGTCTAATCAACTGTATGTCGCTCTGGATAAGAGCGTCTGCCAAATGCCAGTAATATAATGTAATGTACATACACTTTATGATCTTCGGGGTTTTACATATGTAGTATGTTCTCTCCAGAGGTTAAATCATGTTATTGCAACCTGAAATCATGACTATACTTAACAATGGTATCTTGGAGGAGAAAACTCCCTGGAGGATACTTACAACCAGTGTAGAAAGGCTAGAGTGAGTCTAATATGTGCAAACTAATTAGTTGTATTAAAACTACTGAATACGTAAAAAAAAATGCCTGACAGTTTAGAAAAGGCAAAACTAAACCAGGTGAAATAATAATAAAACACATTTTACAGTTGTGAGCAACACAGTAAGTGCAGTATACCACAAAAGAAAGGGCTATTTTCTTGAAAGCTAGCACATCTAGTTTGAGGCTCATTTGTCAGTATGTGAATGGGATAAAATGGTCTGCAATGAAAGGCTTTTATTAAGTGACCACACACTTCACATTGTAAATATATCACACTGCAGAATAGGTTGAAATAGCTCCAGCATTCAGCCTTTCTTCAGCCTCTGAATGCCTGTGGTTGTTGCTCCTTGGAGTGTATGCTGAATAATTGAAACCGCAACCGCAATTTTGAGGCTAATACGTTTTTTCATGTGTAAAGCTGTAATTATATGTCTCACTGATTAGAGGTAAACAAAGCTACCATATACTGTCAAAATGTGATTTACTCGAACATTTATTCCTTAATAATACCCCCAGAAACTTTTCTGTGATGTATTAGGATGCCCACAGTTATATACACTACGAAAGCTATTTGAATCCTTGTACTAAATTAAGTTATATAAAAAAGGGCTGAAAGAAATCACAATTAAATATAATATCTATAACTGAATAAATATACACTCAGTGAGCACTTTATTAGGTATGCATTAGACTTATTTTTTAGTCTTATTAAGTCTTCTGCTGCTGTAGCCTATCCACTTAGAAGTTTGATGCATTATGTGTTCAGAGATGCTCTTCTGCATACCACTGTTATAATGCGTGGTTATTTGCATTACAGTCACCTTCCTGTCAGCTTTGACCAGTCTGGCCCTTCTGTGTTGACCACTTTCATCAACAAGGTTTTTCCATTTTCCAAGGTTTTTAATCAAACCAGCCCGTCTGCCACCAACAATCATGCCACGATCAAAATCACTGAGATCAAATTTTTTCCATATTCTGATGGTTGACGCAAGCATTAAAGCTTCAGTGTTTTTGGTGCGGATTCAGCATTACTGGTGTGGATTCGGTGTTACTGGTGTGGATTCAGAATTACTGTGGCCGATTCAGCCTCCCTGACTCTGCTGTGTCCTTCTCTTGTCTCCTGGCCCTCGTACACACCACCCAGAGGGAGATGCGGGTGTAAATAGCAGTGTGTGAGCTGAACTGTACTTACAGGTGAGCGGCGATGGGCAAGTCCCCTACCACAGCCCCCGCGTCCACACACACATCTGGCCCCCCTGGGGAGAGATGTCCAGCCTATGATGAATGGGCCCCCGCCAGTCCCCTGTCCCCAGGTGGCCTTGAATCAATCCGCTTATCTGTTAGCTGCCAGCGCTAGCTGTGATTAACGGGGGCCTGCGTCACCGCCGACATCCTTATTCATTACAAGAGACGTCAACCGCGAGGCACCTCCCCCCCACCCGCTGCTATCGGCCACCCGATGCCACGCCCGCTCCGCTCACCATCCCCGCTGGCCATGCGTGGGGGACAGGGTCTGGTTTGTCACAGGGGAAGGCCACCGAGGCCACCGTAAGTCTTCTTCAGCGTGGGAGGCTGGGGCGATGGCGTCTCATAGCGGTCATCCCGCAACACAAAGGTCACTACTGAGGCCGCTGACGAGCCGTCCCTTTCACACGCCAACTGCTCGTCTGATGAGACGGTAATGTCCAAACACCTTTTCTTGGTTGTTGACTCTCTTCTTCACGTTGCTTAGTAACCAAAACATATCATAGGCTCTGAACAGATGTAAGCCTCTTTTCTTGCATTAAAGGCTATATCCTTTTGAGAAACAAATGAACACACTGATGAAGTCATTAAGCATGTTTTTTAGGAACGTACATTCATTTTTGCCTGGTGAAATGTTAAAGAAATCTTTTCCATTTTCAGGAATTTTTTGTGTTTTTTAATTTCATCCAAAAACATCTCATTCAGGCGGCACGGATGGTGCAGTGGTTAGCACTGCCGCCTCACAGCAAGGAGGTCCTTCAGTGAATCCTATCACTGAATCCCTTTCAGACAGGGCCTCTCTGTGCGGAGTTTGCATGTTCTCCCTGTGTCTGTGTGGGTTTCCTCCGGGTACTCCGGTTTCCTCCCACAGTCCAAAGACATGCAGGTTAGGCTGATTGGAGAGTCTAAATTGCCCATAGGTATGAGTGTGTGAGTGAATGGTGTGTGTGCCCTGTGATGGACTGCCGACCTGTCCAGGGTGTATTCCTGCCTTTAGCCCAATGTATGCTGGGATAGGCTCCAGCCCCCCTGCGACCCTGTTCAGGATAAGCGGGTTAAGATAATGGATGGATGGACATCTCATTCACCGCAAAAACATTTTTCAAAGCAACCTGTTTGAAGTTAGATGGTCACTCTCTGTCATGACAGCATGGACAGGGGATGGTTTCAAAGTTTCACCAATTTTTTTTCTTGCTACAGTAGCAAAATGTCAGCAGTCCGCAGACTGCCTTTGGACAAATAAATCAAGCGTGTAAGCCAACAAAGCATTGGTTAAAAAGCCCAGAGCCTTGCCGTTTGGCCGGGACGTGTTGCCATGTGACGGCTGGCTTTG